>NC_134495.1:35276823-35324323 GCF_040206685.1 Ascaphus truei
CCTTGGCTCGATCACTCGCAGTCAGGACTCTACGCGTTTCGCAGAGTATGCTTCGTCAGGGGTCCTTGATTCGGTGCCAAGTCAGCTTGTCCAGTGAGTCTCCGACCGACGAGCCTCGTTTGTAGTGAGGTGGTCAGAAGCAAAACTGACCCAATCTATTGCCTCTGTCTTATGCACGTGTGTGATTGGTGCATCTTCCTGGAGTTAAAGACGCTTGTGGTGTTATGAGTCCCGGATCGTGAGTGTGTGACCCCCAGGCTATGGTCAGGGCTGGTGCCAGCTCCCATGGTCCGTGTCTTCCCCCTCCTCTCCGCCCCCCCCCGGGGTAGAAAAATCTTGTTAGGCTATTAGGAGGAGCTGACGGGATCGAAGGTATCGAACAGGGAGAAGGCAGCGGATTTCAGACAACTTAAACACTGATCAGCGCTAAGTGAAAGTCAATAACAGCACAAGCAGGAAATCAATGCAGGGCGGGAGGGGGAGAGAGACGGGGAGCAAGAGAGACGTTCAGAGAAGGACGGAGAGACGTACAGGGAAAGGGACTGGGAGACATACACACACAGGGAAGGAGACTGGGAGACATACACACACAGGGAAGGAGACTGGGAGACACACACACGGAAGGAGACTGGGAGACACACACACACAGGGAAGGAGACTGGGAGACATACACACACAGGGAAGGAGACTGGGAGACACACACACAGGGAAGGAGACTGGGACACACACACACACAGGGAAGGAGACTGGGAGACACACACACAGGGAAGGAGACTGGGAGACACACACACAGGGAAGGAGACTGGGAGACATACACACACAGGGAAGGAGACTGGGAGACACACACAGGGAAGGAGACTGGGAGACATACACACACACAGGGAAGGAGCTACTCACACTTCCAGGCGCTGCGACCCCCCCCCCCCGCTTCCAGGCGCTGCGACCCCCCCCCCCCCGCTTCCAGGCGCTGCGACCCCCCCCCGCTTCCAGGCACCCTGCGACCCCCACACTTCCAGGCACCCTGCGACCCCCACACTTCCAGGCACCCTGCGACCTCCCCCCGCTTCCAGACACCTTGCGACCCCCCCTGCTTCCAGGCACCCTGCGACCCCCCCCTGCTTCCAGGCACCCTGCGACCCCCCCCTGCTTCCAGGCACCCTGCGACCCCCCCCCCTGCTTCCAGGCACCCTGCGACCCCCCCCCCTGCTTCCAGGCGCTGCGACCCCCCCGCTTCCAGGCGCTGCGACCCCCCCCCCCCCCCTTCCAGGCGCTGCGACCCCCCCCCCCCCCCCCTTCCAGGCGCTGCGACCCCCCCCCCCCCCTTCCAGGCGCTGCGACCCCCCCCCCCCCCTTCCAGGCGCTGCGACCCCCCCCCCCCCCTTCCAGGCGCTGCGACCCCCCCCCCCCCCCTTCCAGGCGCTGCGACCCCCCCCCCCCCCCCCCCCTTCCAGGCGCTGCGACCCCCCCCCCCCCTTCCAGGCGCTGCGACCCCCCCCCCCCCCCCCTTCCAGGCGCTGCGACCCCCCCCCCCCCCCTTCCAGGCGCTGCGACCCCCCCCCCCCCCTTCCAGGCGCTGCGACCCCCCCCCCCCCCCCCTTCCAGGCGCTGCGACCCCCCCCCCCCCCTTCCAGGCGCTGCGACCCCCCCCCCCCCCCCCTTCCAGGCGCTGCGACCCCCCCCCCCCCCTTCCAGGCGCTGCGACCCCCCCCCCCCCCCTTCCAGGCGCTGCGACCCCCCCCCCCCCCCCTTCCAGGCGCTGCGACCCCCCCCCCCCCCTTCCAGGCGCTGCGACCCCCCCCCCCCCCTTCCAGGCGCTGCGACCCCCCCCCCCCCCCCTTCCAGGCGCTGCGACCCCCCCCCCCCCCCTTCCAGGCGCTGCGACCCCCCCCCCCCCTTCCAGGCGCTGCGACCCCCCCCCCCCCCCCCTTCCAGGCGCTGCGACCCCCCCCCCCCCCCCCCCTTCCAGGCGCTGCGACCCCCCCCCCCCCCCCCCCCTTCCAGGCGCTGCGACCCCCCCCCCCCCTTCCAGGCGCTGCGACCCCCGCTGCAGCCTAAAAGAGGCGCTGCACGTGTGCTGGCATTGCACGCCTATCACATGCTTTTGCGCATATTCGTTGTTGCGACGCGAGCAGCCGCCGCTTCACGTGTTCAACCACAAACTGAAGAGGAGACACGCTAATATGAGCATGTGGGGGCACTCATTAACCCCCCCGAGCACATAGCACGGACATGCAGCCTGGCCTGCCTTTATTTAACCCTTGCACTGCTGCAGAGAGAGACGGCAAACCAGGACACAGCTGTGTGTTTTATTCACAAGGCAAAGATAAATACGGATGGGATGCCAGCACTGGGGGGGGGTCTCCGTCGGGGGTCTCACAGCACGGAGGCCTCCACCAGCCGCGCGTAATGTTCGGGACGGTTCAGCCGGAGGAAGGTAGACATTTTACCGGGGACGGGAGAATCGCTGAGCACACCTGGGACAAGAGAACACAGCACTGTTACACAACCGCACACGGCTTCACAACCACAAAACCGCAGCTACCCAAATGCACACCCCCCTTACCCAGCTCCTGGCAGATCTCCTCCACCTCCCGCAGAGCGCTCTGCGCCTCCTCCTGCGTCTCCGCCAGAACCTCCACCTCGCCCACTGCAAAGCCGAAATCCGCTGTGTCCAGGTCCACCACGACCCCACGGGCGGCGCCACCCCGGGGCGGCAGCTGGAACTGGCGCCTGTGCGTCACGAACGTGGCGAATGGCTGCAGCCCCAGGGCGTCCAGGCCGAGCGGGGAAGGGGCCCCCAGCTCCTCGCTTCCAGGCGCTGCGACCCCCCCGCTTCCAGGCGCTGCGACACCCCCCCCCCCCGCTTCCAGGCGCTGCGACCCCCCCCCCTCCGCTTCCAGGCGCTGCGACCCCCCCCCCCCCGCTTCCAGGCGCTGCGACCCCCCCCCCGCTTCCAGGCGCTGCGACACCCCCCCGCTTCAAGGCGCTGCGACCCCCCCCCCCGCTTCCAGGCGCTGCGCCCCCCCCCCCCGCTTCCAGGCGCTGCGCCCCCCCCCCGCTTCCAGGCGCTGCGACCCCCCCCGCTTCCAGGCGCTGCGACCCCCCCCCCCCGCTTCCAGGCGCTGCGACCCCCCCCCCGCTTCCAGGCGCTGCGACCCCCCCCCCCGCTTCCAGGCGCTGCGACACCCCCCGCATCCAGGCGCTGCGACCCCCCCCGCTTCCAGGCGCTGCGACCCCCCCCGCTTCCAGGCGCTGCGATCCCCCCCGCTTCCAGGCGCTGCGACCCCCCCCCCCCCGCTTCTAGGCGCTGCGACCCCCCTGCTTCCAGGCACCCTGCGACCCCCCCGCTTCCAGGCACCCTGCGACCCCCCCGCTTCCAGGCGCTGCGACCCCCCCTTCCAGGCGCTGACCCCCCCCCCGCTTCCAGGCGCTGACCCCCCCCCCCCCGCTTCCAGGCGCTGCGACCCCCCCCCCCCGCTCCAGGCGCTGCGACCCTCTCCCCCGCTTCCAGGCGCTGCGACCCCTCCCCGCCTTCCAGGCGCTGCGACCCCCCCCCCTTCCAGGCGCTGCGACCCCCCCCCTTCCAGGCGCTGCGACCCCCCCTCCCCCGCTTCCAGGTGCTGCGACCCCCCCTCCCCCGCTTCCAGGAGCTGCGACCCCCACACTTCCAGGCGCTGCGACCCCCCCTCCCCCTGCTTCCAGGCGCTGCGACCCCCACTTCCAGGCGCGCTGCGACCCCCACACTTCCAGGCGCTGCGACCCCCACACTTCCAGGCTGCGACCCCCACACTTCCAGGCGCTGCGACCCCCACACTTCCAGGCGCCCTGCGACCCCCACGCTTCCAGGCGCCCTGCGACCCCCACGCTTCCAGGCGCTGCGACCCCCACGCTTCCAGGCGCTGCGACCCCCACACTTCCAGGCCCTGCGACCCCCACACTTCCAGGCGCTGCGACCCCCACGCTTCCAGGCGCCCTGCGACCCCCACACTTCCAGGCGCCCTGCGACCACCACACTTCCAGGCCCTGCGACCCCCACACTTCCAGGCCCTGCGACCCCCACACTTCCAGGCGCCCTGCGACCCCCACACTTCCAGGCGCCCTGCGACCCCCACACTTCCAGGCGCCCTGCGACCCCCACACTTCCAGGCGCCCTGCGACCCCCACACTTCCAGGCGCCCTGCGAACCCCACACTTCCAGGCGCCCTGCGACCACCACACTTCCAGGCCCTGCGACCCCCACACTTCCAGGCGCCCTGCGACCCCCACACTTCCAGGCGCCCTGCGACCACCACACTTCCAGGCCCTGCGACCCCCACACTTCCAGGCGCCCTGCGACCCCCACACTTCCAGGCGCCCTGCGACCACACTTCCAGGCGCTGCGACCCCCCCGCTTCCAGGCGCCCCCCACACTTCCAGGCCCTGCGACCCCCACGCTTCCAGGCGCTGCGACCCCCACACTTCCAGGCGCCCTGCGACCCCCACACTTCCAGGCGCTGCGACCCCACTTCCAGGCGCCCTGCGACCCCCACACTTCCAGGCGCCCTGCGACCCCCACACTTCCAGGCGCTGCGACCCCCACACTTCCAGGCGCCCTGCGACCCCCACACTTCCAGGCGCTGCGACCCCCACTTCCAGGCGCCCTGCGACCCCCACACTTCCAGGCGCCCTGCGACCCCCACACTTCCAGGCGCCCTGCGACCTCCACACTTCCAGGCGCCCTGCGACCCCCCCGCTTCCAGGCGCCCTGCGACCCCCACACTTCCTGGCACCCTGCGACCCCCACACTTCCTGGCGCCCTGCGACCCCCACACTTCCTGGCGCCCTGCGACCACCACCCTTCCAGGCCCTGCGACCACCACACTTCCAGGCCCTGCGACCCCCACACTTCCAGGCGCCCTGCGACCCCCCCGCTTCCAGGCGCCCTGCGACCCCCACGCTTCCAGGCGCTGCGACCACCCCGCTTCCAGGCGCTGCGACCCCCACACTTCCAGGCGTCCTGCGACCCCCACGCTTCCAGGCGCTGCGACCCCCACACTTCCAGGCGCTGCGACCACCACACTTCCAGGCCCTGCGACCCCCACACTTCCAGGCGCTGTGACCACCACACTTCCAGGCCCTGCGACCCCCACACTTCCAGGCCCTGCGACCCCCACACTTCCAGGCCCTGCGACCCCCACACTTCCAGGCGCTGCGACCCCCACACTTCCAGGCGCTGCGACCCCCCCCCCCCCGCGCTTCCAGGCGCCCTGCGACCCCCACGCTTCCAGGCGCTGCGACCACCCCACTTCCAGGCGCTGCGACCCCCACACTTCCAGGCGCCCTGCGACCCCCACACTTCCAGGCGCTGCGACCCCCACACTTCCTGGCGCCCTGCGACCCCCACACTTCCTGGCGCCCTGCGACCCCCACACTTCCTGGCACCCTGCGACCCCCACACTTCCTGGCGCCCTGCGACCCCCACACTTCCTGGCGCCCTGCGACCACCACCCTTCCAGGCCCTGCGACCACCACACTTCCAGGCCCTGCGACCCCCACACTTCCAGGCGCCCTGCGACCCCCCCGCTTCCAGGCGCCCTGCGACCCCCACGCTTCTAGGCCCCGAGACCCCTGATTCCAGGCGCTACGTCCCCCCGCTTCCAGGCCCTGCGACCCCCGCTGCAGCCTAAGAGGCGCTGCACGTGTGCTGGCATTGCACGCCTATCACATGCTTTTGCGCATATTCGTTGTTGCGACGCGAGCAGCCGCCGCTTCACGTGTTCAACCACAAACTGAAGAGGAGACACGCTAATATGAGCATGTGGGGGCACTCATTAACCCCCCCGAGCACATAGCACGGACATGCAGCCTGGCCTGCCTTTATTTAACCCTTGCACTGCTGCAGAGAGAGACGGCAAACCAGGACACAGCTGTGTGTTTTATTCACAAGGCAAAGATAAATACGGATGGGATGCCAGCACTGGGGGGGGGTCTCCGTCGGGGGTCTCACAGCACGGAGGCCTCCACCAGCCGCGCGTAATGTTCGGGACGGTTCAGCCGGAGGAAGGTAGACATTTTACCGGGGACGGGAGAATCGCTGAGCACACCTGGGACAAGAGAACACAGCACTGTTACACAACCGCACACGGCTTCACAACCACAAAACCGCAGCTACCCAAACGCACACCCCCCCTTACCCAGCTCCTGGCAGATCTCCTCCACCTCCCGCAGAGCGCTCTGCGCCTCCTCCTGCGTCTCCGCCAGAACCTCCACCTCGCCCACTGCAAAGCCGAAATCCGCTGTGTCCAGGTCCACCACGACCCCACGGGCGGCGCCACCCCGGGGCGGCAGCTGGAACTGGCGCCTGTGCGTCACGAACGTGGCGAATGGCTGCAGCCCCAGGGCGTCCAGGCCGAGCGGGGAAGGGGCCCCCAGCTCCTCGCTCACGCGTCGGGCGATGTCATCCTCGCCACTCAGCTCCAGGTACTGGGTGGAGGCGCCGCGCAGCCCCCGGACTCCCCACGCCGGGGGTTGCTTCAGCTCCCACCTGTCGCCTCTCCGCCGCAGCCAGAGGTCGGCCAGGGTGAGGCGGAAGTCGGGACGGTCGTAGTAAGAGTCCTGGAACACCAGCTCGTACTGAAGCTCCGCCCCCAGCGCGCGCAGGTGATCCTCCACCCCAGGGAGCGGGACAAACTTACGCTCAACCTCGATGGTGCCGCGCAGGGACGGCATAGGGAGCATGTCACTGCCGGGGACCCGGAGACACAGCGTGCGGAGGAGAGGGAGAAGGAGGGAGGAGGAGGACAGAAAGAGAGGGAGTGGAGAGCACTGAATGGGGAGAGAATGTAAGAAGAGATCACAAGACATGCTTAGCAATGATTAACCGGTTCGCTGCCAGAGACCTGCAGAGCCATGATTAACCTCTTCCCTGCCAGAGACCTGCAGAGCAATGATTAACCTCTTCCCTGCCAAAGACCGGAAGAGGAATGAGTAACCCTTTCCCTGCCAGATACCTGCAGAGCAATGATTAACCTCTTCCCTGCCAAAGACCGGAAGATGAATGATTAACCCTTTCCCGGCCAGAGACCTGCAGAGCAATGATTAACCCCTACCTTGCCAGAGACCTGCAGAGCAATGATTAACCCCTTCCCTACCAGAGACCTGCGCACAATGATTCACCCCTTCCCTGCCAGAGACCCAAAGAGCAACGATTAACCCCTTCCATGCCAGAGAGAACTGCAGAGCAATGATTAACCCCTACCTTGCCAGAGACCTGCAGAGCAATGATTAACCCCTTCCCTACCAGAGACCTGCGCACAATGATTCGCCCCTTCCCTGCCAGAGACCCACAGAGCAACGATTAACCCATTCCATGCCAGAGAGACCCGCAGAGCCATGATTAACCCCTTCCCTGCCAAAGACCGGAAGAGGAATGAGTAACCCTTTCCCTGCCAGATACCTGCAGAGCAATGATTAACCTCTTCCCTGCCAAAGACCGGAAGAGGAATGAGTAACCCTTTCCCGGCCAGAGACCTGCAGAGCAATGATTAACCCCTACCTTGCCAGAGACCTGCAGAGCAATGATTAACCCCTTCCCTACCAGAGACCTGCGCACAATGATTCACCCCTTCCCTGCCAGAGACCCACAGAGCAACGATTAACCCATTCCATGCCAGAGAGAACTGCAGAGCAATGATTAACCCCTACCTTGCCAGAGACCTGCAGAGCAATGATTAACCCCTTCCCTACCAGAGACCTGCGCACAATGATTCACCCCTTCCCTGCCAGAGACCCACAGAGCAACGATTAACCCATTCCATGCCAGAGAGACCCGCAGAGCCATGATTAACCCCTTCCCTGCCAGAGACCTGCAGAGCAATGATTAACCCCTTCCCTGCCAAAGACCGGAAGAGGAATGAGTAACCCTTTCCCTGCCAGATACCTGCAGAGCAATGATTAACCTCTTCCCTGCCAAAGACCGGAAGATGAATGATTAACCCTTTCCCGGCCAGAGACCTGCAGAGCAATGATTAACCCCTACCTTGCCAGAGACCTGCAGAGCAATGATTAACCCCTTCCCTACCAGACCTGCGCACAATGATTCACCCCTTCCCTGCCAGAGACCCACAGAGCAACGATTAACCCATTCCATGCCAGAGAGAACTGCAGAGCAATGATTAACCCCTACCTTGCCAGAGACCTGCAGAGCAATGATTAACCCCTTCCCTACCAGAGACCTGCGCACAATGATTCACCCCTTCCCTGCCAGAGACCCACAGAGCAACGATTAACCCATTCCATGCCAGAGAGACCTGCAGAGCAATGATTACCCCCTTCCCTGCCAAAGACCCGCAGAATAATGATTAACCCCCTCCCTGTCAGACCCGCAGAGCAATGATTAACCAGTTCCCTGCCTGTGACACGCAGAGCAATTATTAACCCCTTCCCTGCCAGAGACCTGCAGAGCAATGATTAACCCCTTCCCTGCCAGAAACTCGCAGAGCAACGATTAACCCATTCCCTGATAGAGACCCGCAGAGCCATGATTAACCCTTTCCCTGCCAATGTATGCTGCTTGGGTATCCCAGTCTGTATGTGTGTGTGAATGAATGCGCTTCCCCCTCTCCCTGGTGAGTATACATTAATCCCCGCACGAGTATGAACCTTCCCCACCTTCTCCGAGCCCGGTACCGCGGCGAACTACATGTCCCACAATCCCTTGCAGCGGAAGTGCCCCGCAGAACTTAGCGGTGAGCCTGCCCCGGCCTCAGGCAGTAAATCGGTAAGTCTGTCAGTGCCCAGAGGAAGCGGAACCCGATTTTTTTGGGGGGGAAAGATGCCCGCTTCTTGCCGAAAAGGTTCGCCAGCTGACGCAGAGGATTGTGGGAGTTGTAGTTCGCGCCGGCTTTACCCGGCTGGTTGCCATGGTTACGCGGCCTGGTACTACAGTCCAGCCTGAGCCCTGCCTCCCATATTTCCTGAGGAAGGCTGATAGCCTAGACCTAGTACAGGTCCAATCCCTCTTATTATTATAAACATGGTGTAATAGTGAGGTTGCTGGGCCTGCAATTGTTGTCACTAATAATAATAATAATAGTATATGTCATTAATAATAGTGTGTAATATGCAAATAAGAACCACATTGCTGGGGTGGGCTCCACTTAATAATAATAATAAAATTATTATTAATATAAGGAAGGTGTTATAATAGTAAAACCTATTTGTGAGATGTGGGGTATTTATTCAGCAACCTTGGTGAATAATACCCTAACCTGCCAGCCTAACCGTAATATACCAGCCTGACCCTAACATAACAGCCTAACCCTAACCTTAATATACCAACCTAACCCTATTATACCGGCCTAACCCTAACCTTAATATACCAGCCTTGACCCTAATATACCAGCCTAACCCTAACCTTAATATAACAGCCTAACCCTAATATAACAGCCTAATCCGAAGCTTAATATACCAGCTGACCCTAACATAACAGCCTAACCTTAATATACCAGCCTGACCCTAATATACCAGTCTAACCCTAACCTTAATATACCAGCCTGACCCTAATATACCAGCCTAACTGTAATATACCAGCCTGACCCTAATATATTAGCCTAACCGTAACCCTAATATACCATCTTAATCCTTACCCTAATATACCTGCCTAACCCATACCATAACCCTAATATATATAGTCAAAACGGATCCTCTAGAGGTATCAAAGTATTATTACACTGTATACCTGGATCCCCTTTCCCAAGTTTGACAAGTAGTGGGTAGCATGAGATCCAAACTAAGGATCAAAATTGAAGTATAGTCTCAAAAAGGTGTTCTAACCTAAAGTGTTCTAAGTGTACGCGAGACACGCGGTACAAGTACAAAAAAGGGGGCAGTACAGTTCTACATTTCTCTGGAGATGAACATGTCCCACTAGGGCCCCCGTAAAGGAGATTGGAATAAGAGACTACTCCAAAAAGAATGCAGATGGATCTATGCCCTGCAGATATTAAGTCCTAAGGGACTCAATGAAGGATGTATCTACTCATCCTTCCTTTGATCTTATGGGCATAATATAGCTCTATCTCAGTGATTTCCAACCTTTGGAGGAACCCTTGAAGTATTTCGAAAAATCTCAGGGAACCCCTATCTGGCCGACACATATTAGGTTCGACAGGGGTCAGTCACAACATTTCACACCTCACGAGCCACCTCTATTTCCCACCCTCTACCCATGTATTTCTCTCCCATCCATCTCACTAACTCTCCCCCCTCCCGCCTCGCATGTATTTATCCCTTACGTCTCACTCTTACTCCCTCTTTTTCTCACTCACTCCCTCCTGCCCCCCTCTCTTCTCTCACTCTCGCCCCTACCTTCCGTCAATTACCCCACTCTCACTCAATCCACCCTACAAAATACATACCAAAAAAAACCCACCCCCAGGGGGAGGGGGAGTCTGTGGTCCATAGGAGGAACCCCTGAGACTGATCCCACGGAACCCTGGTTGGGAATCACTGGTCTATCTGATTAATTGATACAAATGGTGACCAGCTCGGATTTGATATTGATAGTCTTATAAATTCATATACACCTGATCAGTGCGATTTTTCGACACCATGTATTGATTGACACTTAGGCTAAGGCCCCGCTCCCTCAGTCAGCGCGCCTGCACTGCAGACAGGCGGCGCGCTGACAGGCACAGACCGCGATATGCGGTATGTAGGGAGCGGGTGGGGGGCGGGAGGGGGGGGGCGTGGTTTGAGCGGAGGGACCCGCTACTCTCCCCCCTCCCTCCACGGGCTCTGTTAAATGTCCTTAAATTCGCTTTTTCTGTAGATTCACATCAGTATAACAGAATTCAGCATTCTTGTCGTTTGCACACAAAAACAAAACGTTTATTTTGAAAATAATTACTTACATACAAAAATAGTAAGAATGACGATGGTGATGTTTCAAATAGATTGATATTCTTAAGAATAGTTGCACATAGTAACCTTCTTTCTGTTAATATTCTCTTCAGGTATTAACATGTCCTTTTCTCCTCTTCATGGTATTATCAATCTGGCCTGGTCTTTCTTCGTCTGGCCTATCTTCTCTCCATCCTTCCTTCCTAAACTCACTAAGCTCACTGCTGTATTTATCCATAAAGACCCACCCAGTCAGCCATTTTAACCTTTAAGATGTTATATCCCAACATGGTATTTACCCACATTACTGATGTCATATGAACTACTTCTGAACATATAAGTAGTTTCAAACTTACTGAATTGAAAAGTCTTATGCAGCATTTTTCCCAGTTAGGACTTGCAGCTGTTCAACAACTTGAGGCCACGAATTGACCTTTTGGGTCAATTCTGTCTGTCAGAATAGATCTGACCTTTCACTTAGAATACTGCACATGTAACAATAACTGAATATACAATCAGATAATATATAGATATGAAGGAAAGTCCAGACTATTATACTGTATACTTTAACATTCTGCCTTTGATAACAGATTCATTCATTACAATATAATTATTGCTAAATTGGATTTCTTACAGCCCCCCTAAATTAGATTGTAATAGAATCACTATAAATCTTTCAAACAACCATACATATCACATTCAAAACTTATCAAACAGAATGTCAGAATACAGCATACCTCTGAATTACTCTGCCTTCACAATACATATTACCAATTGCTGAAAAACAATATATCATGTTATAACAACGTACAATGATGAAGACAAATGAAATATTTCCCAATACTGATACATTATAACAGATTTCTTTAAAACTTTGCCCATTGAGCCTGTAATTACCCATCATGTTCTATTTCTTTTAGTTTACCTTCTTCATGTTGAAAAACAATTTCTGCTTTTTATTGTTTTTGTAACATCTGAAGTAAACCTTAATCTTTTTAAAGTTCTTCAGTCCATTTCTCTCAAGAGAACTCAAACTCATTTATTTGAGCTATATTAAATTGTAATGGAAGCATATTTACATCTCTCAAAAATGTGTAAATATATTCCTACTGATTTCCTCCAATACAATTTAATTCTTCAAACATTAAATGTTTTTACGGTTTCAATACAAAGTAAGCATGAATGATAAATAATCTTGACCTGGCGTAATAAACAAAGTATTTTAGAATAAAAATGTAAACAAGCGTAAAAAATCTATCCGTTAAGTCTTGCTATAATTGTGTAAAAAATAAAAATCTGGATATTGGAGACTATAAAATAATAACTGAATATTATTACCACTATTTCTAGTACTGTTATAGGAAATAAAACTCTTTCTTTTCCTAATATGAACATTTAAAGAAAAAATAATAATACTTGTACATACTGTACATCGCACCCATAAATCTGTATAATTTTGAACCAATAACAATTCTTCTAGCAAACTTTGTTGTACTCCTAGAGATGTAATTCCCCGTTGTACTTTTTCAGTATTGATTATTTCTTTCAATAGTCCCAGTAGTAATAAATATAATAAAAAATATGCATTTTGTCCTTTTTCCTAAAAAATTAAAAAATATTCAGTCCCATAGGTGATGACTCTTGTTGATTTTCCTCATTCTTCTTGACTCCGATCATCCAATCGTATTCTTTATTCATCACACAATTACATATGACCTGTAAAAATATAGCAGTATCATTATATTGGTAAATATATTTAACCTTAGTCCATCTGGACCATACACTTACAATTGACATATTACGTAAATAAATCACAAACATAACCTTTATCATAATGTTAATTATATCATAAGATCCTTCTCAATTTGTTTACCAAATACTTTTTTTCATAAAAAAAATGATCATAATTGTCATCTACTTCACTTCCCCCCTTTTTAAAATTTTGGAAATATAGAAGACCTATTTTAATTCCTAAATTTTAAATCCTATTCTACCAACTGATTATGGATGATACTTTAAATCTTTATTTAATCCCTAAAATTTCACATGTAAACTTTCATCACTAAACCTGTGAAATGAGAACCCCTCTCTGACTCAAGAATGCGAGGAAAACCCCATCTAGAAAAAACATGATGCCAAAAAACTCGTGCTGTAGTAATTGCATCATTTTGCTTGACCAGAATGCTCTCAGCCCATTTTGAAAAGACAGCTCCCATAATCCAAGCATGTTTTAACCCATTCTTCCCTGAGGGTAAGGAACCATTGTGATCAATTTGCAATGTGGACCATGGGCCATCTGCTGGTGCAATACATTGGAAAGGTGGTTTTTGCCTTTTGAGCCCAGGATTTCCTTTTAAACTTTCCAAAAGTGTCTCTTGTCCTACGTGACCCAAACTTTCATGATTTATGGCCTTTTCTTTATGGACACGAGAAGGCTTTAAATCAACCCGGGAAATAGCAATGGACGTATCCTTTGCCTGTTTCTCTGTAAAGGAAAGGAGCTGCGTATCTTTGTGTCTGACTATCGCTGTGGCACTAGTCTCTGTAAGCACTACATTCTGTTCTGTTAAAACCTCTTCCTTAGCCAAGGAATCAACTATTGCATTTCCTTCAGTGAGAAAATCCTGTCCTGTTTTTTGTGTTATTTGGAAATCTTTCTTAAGTGTTGGCTTGACACAAAAATTATCACTGATTTCAGGTAATTGAAACTCACTGGTGACCATTTTAATTGGACAAACACTTCTCTCGTTACCATATTTAGAAGGATTAATTAACACAGGCTTTCTTCCTTTAGAATTTTTCCAAATTGCCTTATTGCCTAAATCCACAATATTACAAAGAGATGTTCCTGACAACATTGGTAACTTTTCTTTTGTTACACTTAACTGTGCCCCAGTATCTATTAAAAACTCTGTATCAAACCCCCCTAAGGTTCCTTCTTTATCCAAAGTTACTGGAGTTAATACTTCAAGAGGACGTGGTTTCAGATAGTCTAGTCAGGATGAATTAAGTCTTTCGTCTATGTGAGTTATGTTACAAACCTGTTTGTGTGTGAGATCATTAGTGTCTGTGTGCTGAACAAATACATTCTCTTTCCGCAAACTTTTTTGTAGATCTAAGAATTTGTCACAGTTTCTTCTATAATGCCCTATTTCTCCGCAATGAAAACATTTAAAACCTTGCAGCCGGAAAGGCTTGTCTGTTCTGCAGTTGTCACTCCTGTCACTCTGACTGTTCCAAGAGCTGTTACTTTTTTGAGTGGCATGAAAGGCATTTCTATCATTAACAACTTCTGAGATTTTAAGTCTGGGATTATTCTGCAAAAGCTGACGTCTAATATTATCAATAAAAAGAGCAGCAACTTCTAATGATTCTTTCTCAGAAGCAATTGCTAATGTTACTGGATCTAAAAATGTAAATTTTTTTACAAATGCTCTAATCATTTTCTCTTCAGAATCTTGATCAGAAAACAGTAATTTGTATGCAGTCTGGAATTTTAACATAAACTCAAAAGTATCCTCTGTAATTTTGGGTTTAAGATCTTCCAAAATATCAACGGTAATGGCATGTCCGGTGGAAATGTAAATTAATTGGCTAAGCCTGTCAATGCAGGACCCTTGTATAAAATCACCGTTATCATCCTCTTGAGGCATGCTGACAGGCATTTTTAACCTTCGACTCATGTGAGTTGGTAACCACAGTTTGTAAATCTTATTTGTTTGTTCCTCAGTCAAATTAAATCGATCTGTATAAGATTCAAAAATGTCTGCATTATGAAATGCATCCAGGTGATTCTCATAATCAGGTATATCTTTTAATACCTTCATTAAATGATCGTGAATCTTTAAATTCAGTGTGGCTGCTTTGTCATGGAACTTTTTCCTTGTCAGTTCTGTGCTGCTAATGTCAGTCATATCTACGTCTGCACTAGAACTAGGAATAAAAGACGCCCCTTGAGTATCTTTTTTCTTTTTGTCTTTACCAGCAGCGCATGCAAATTTGATATTGGATGTTTCAATTTGTTTTTCTAACTCATGTATGCGTTTATGTAAAATGTTACAATTTGAACATTGATCAGTTTTTACAACTTCAATTTTATGCGAATTCTCATCATTGAAAACCATCAAATTAAACACTTTGATCATTTTCATGACATTTCTTAATTTTTTCTTATCTTTATGCATAGTTAGTATTTTCTTATCTATTCTCTCATTTTCTATTTGCACCTGATTCCACAGAGAATTCCATAATTCAGTGTCAGTAGATGTATGAGGTAACACATTTAACATCATATTACTGTCATTTGCATATGAATTAATAAATTCCATTACTTACGTTTTGTTAAGTATTTTCTTTCACCGAAAACTTGTGCTGAAAAAACTCGAATTGTTCCCCCACAAACGTCGCAACGTTTCTTTGAAGAAATTCCACGCTATTCCATTCAGCGCATACAAATGCTCCAGACAATGCTCCCTGCACGTCCCGCAAATGTACCTTCTTCCTTGGGAAACTTGACCAGACAAAGGCAACCCCCGAACAGTCCGTCTCCCTCTAGGAGATTCGTGAAACGTGGTTCTCTGTCTCTGATCTGTTAATCAACTGTAGTCAAATCTACCAAAAACTTGACACTTCTTTTTTTCTTCTTCGGTTCGTTTCAATTTTTTCTCAAATCTTGGATCCAGGATGTATCGACCACACCCCCTCTAATCCAAATGTGACGAAAAAACTGAATGAAGGCTGGCTCGCCAATGTTAAATGTCCTTAAATTCGCTTTTTCTGTAGATTCACATCAGTATAACAGAATTCAGCATTCTTGTCGTTTGCACACAAAAACAAAACGTTTATTTTGAAAATAATTACTTACATACAAAAATAGTAAGAATGACGATGGTGATGTTTCAAATAGATTGATATTCTTAAGAATAGTTGCACATAGTAACCTTCTTTCTGTTAATATTCTCTTCAGGTATTAACATGTCCTTTTCTCCTCTTCATGGTATTATCAATCTGGCCTGGTCTTTCTTCGTCTGGCCTATCTTCTCTCCATCCTTCCTTCCTAAACTCACTAAGCTCACTGCTGTATTTATCCATAAAGACCCACCCAGTCAGCCATTTTAACCTTTAAGATGTTATATCCCAACATGGTATTTACCCACATTACTGATGTCATATGAACTACTTCTGAACATATAAGTAGTTTCAAACTTACTGAATTGAAAAGTCTTATGCAGCATTTTTCCCAGTTAGGACTTGCAGCTGTTCAACAACTTGAGGCCACGAATTGACCTTTTGGGTCAATTCTGTCTGTCAGAATAGATCTGACCTTTCACTTAGAATACTGCACATGTAACAATAACTGAATATACAATCAGATAATATATAGATATGAAGGAAAGTCCAGACTATTATACTGTATACTTTAACATTCTGCCTTTGATAACAGATTCATTCATTACAATATAATTATTGCTAAATTGGATTTCTTACAGGCTCGATCTCCCGGGCTGCAGGAGGGAGCTGCTGCGGGCTGCTGGAAGGAAGGTAAGCTCCCGCTCCCTCCCCCCTCACACACGCTGATACACACACACACACACACACCACCCCCTACCTTGTGTAGGAAGCTGTCTGACAGCTCCCGTCCCCGCCGCTGATAGGCTCATCAGCGCACCACGTGACGCGTCACCGCTCGGGATCACAATTTTCTTGCATCCCCTGGCGGCTGACGCGTCACAGCGCGTAGTGAGCCGTGCAGCGAGGGGGGACTGGGACCTGCTCACAAGGATTCCCCTGCTGGTGGGGAACGCTCACGCGGCCGCCCGCGCCGCCGGGCGCAGCGGGTCCCAGCCCTTATCCGGATATCGGATCATTTACATATGATCACTTGATGGATGGTCTATAAATACATGGTGTTCATCTATACACATTAGACACATATATTTGTATACATACCTTTACACGTGCATTATATGTAGATATCACTTTCTTCTATGCACTGCTCCATCAGGTTGTTACCAGACATATGTAGTTCGCTCTTAGATATTCACTATTGTATGTTTAGTATATATGGAGCTTACACTCGACATCACTTTTGTTTGTGTTTCCTATCTTGAGGTATGATCACACCATTTAGAACACTTTAGGTTAGAACACCTTTTTGAGACTAGACTTCAATTTTGATCCTTTATTTGGATCTCATGCTACCCACTACTAGTCAAACTTAGGAAAGGGGATCCAGGTATACAGTGTAATAATACTTGAATACCTCTAGAGGATCCGTTTTGACTCTTAGAGGCGGATCACACTTATTAGACCACTCGTACACTACAGGCATACCCCGCATTAACATACTCAATGGGACCGGAGCATGTATGTAAAGCGAAAATGTACTTAAAATGAAGCACTACCTTTTCCCCACTTATCAATGCATGTACTGTTCTGCAACCGTCATACACGTGCATAACTGATGTAAATAACGCATTTGTAACGGGCTCTATAGTCTCCCCGCTTGCGCACAGCTTCGGTACAGGTAGGGAGCCGGAATTGCTGTTCAGGACGTGCTGACAGGCGCATGCGTGAGCTGCCGTTTGCCTACTGTCCTTACTCGCGAGTGTACTTAAAGTGAGTGTCCTTAAAGCGGGGTATGCCTGTATATCTTTTATCTACTATAGATCTTGAGAAGACTGCCTTGTATTTATTTGTACATATCTATATCCTACTAAACTCTACAATACAACATATGCATCAAATGTAAGATACCCCAAGTCTCTATATTCCCACACTGTAATGTGTACATGAGCTATAAATACTTACCTGAGATCAACTATGATGAGACATTTCCCCAGCGATGCTGCTCCTATAGAGAAACAAGATGGAATCATATGATGATGCTAACAATATGGTTACAATCGAAATAGTATCATTCCAGTTACTGGGCCCTTCCCATCCCCTCCCTTCCCCTCCCGTCCCCTCCCTTCCCCTTCAGTTTGGTTCCGATCGGCGTTGGGGACTCCACTGCCCATATTATGGACGCTTCAACAATGTATTGTGAGGATCGGCGTTAGGTCCCGCCCCCTGCGACAAGTCCCGTGACGACACCGGTGACGCGCCGCAGACCAGGGAAGCTACTCACAGGCGCCGCGCCGTCAGACAGGGGGATACCTCCAGGTTCGGGCTTAGGCCCCGCCCCCGCGTCACGCCCCGTGACGACACGGGTGATGCATCACGCCCGCAGGAAGCCACGCACCAACGCCACGTCACAAAGAGCACATGAGGGGTTAATCCTTAACTCCACACTAACCCGGGATCACCTGCACCTGCACCCGTGGCTCACTCCGCCTCCGTTCTACCATTGGGCGCTTGCTACCGAGTGGGCGGTTCATGCTAATGTGTGGCAGCTGCTTGCTGGCTGCTCATTGGTCACCTGCCCTTTATATGCTCAGCCAGCTCTCTGGCAAATTGGCTGAGCCTCATTCTTCGTTCCTGAACGTAGTGCTTACCTCAAGCTTCTGCTGCCTTGTCCTGCTGCCTTGTGCATTTTTGATCCTGTCTTGTTTCTCAGTGTTTTGACCTCGACTTGTACCTGGACCCCCGACTTCTCTCTACCTCCACCTTGGCTTGCTTCTGGACCTCTACCTTCTCCACCCATGGAGCCCGGCTACCCTCTACGACCATCCGACTTCTCCAACCCGACCACGGCGAGTATTACGACTATCCTCACTTCTCCAACCCCGACCCGGCTATACGACTAGCACTCTGCACTCCGAACGCGCTCACGCGGCTGAAGGTCGGTGTACACTAACATCCCCACCTCGGCCTCGCGGTCCTGTCTTGTATGTGGTGAGCACCCGTTACAGATATTCATGAATAAGGTTAAGGCAAACAAGGGGTTAATATTTCCGACATCGGCTCGGAAACATAGCCACACCACATGTTAGGATACTCAAGGATTGGACACTGAGCAACTGTGACACCCCCACCCCCCGATGAAGCGTGTGTAGCCACGCGAAATGTGCATCCGGTTTTTATGACGTCACAATGGTAACGTTCCTTGGCGCGGCGGCATGGCTAGGAGCTCCGCAATGAAACGGCTTGTATCTGTTTTTTCCTTCCGATTTATAGCCTATCTATGAATCCTCCACTAATAATAGGAGAACTCTATCAGAAAAGGTAGAGGGCCAGCACATTCTTGATGAAACGTTTATGCGCTGAAATGAGGAAGGGAATATGCTGATGCTGAACTCTAGGTGCTTAAATGCCCACTCACGTGGTGGTGGGTTACATCGGGCGTATTCAGGTAAATCTGATCAGGATCTCGGTGGGATGAAGTGTAGCTGGACCTCCATGCTCCCAATGTAAAAACGTCACTTTGACCACTCGGGGTCCTGCAGCAGTGGAATCCCGATCAGTTACTCAGGGGTTAACCGTCTTTTCTCTCTACAGCTCCGTCACCCTTCCGGGTCCCTGGCTGAAGACGCGTCCGGCAGTAGAGACGCAGGCAGAGAGACATCGGCGGCTAATTCCGAAGTGCAGGAGACTGTGGTAGAACGGCAATTGCAGGTAAGGGACAACCCTACGCGTTTCACTCAGACAGGAGTGAGCGTCCTCACCCTATCATGCCAGCCTAACCCTAATATACCAGCCTAACCCTAATATACCAGCCTAACCTTAACATATCAATCTAACACTTACTCTAATACAGTGGTTCCCAACTCCAGTCCTCAGGGACCACTAACAGTGCAGGTTTTAAGGCAATCCTCTCATTGGCACAGGTGGCCCAATCATTGTGACTGAACCATCTGTGCTCAAGCCGGGGTATCCTTCAAACCTGCATTGTTACTGGTTCTTGAGGACTGAGGTTGGGAACCACTGCTCTAATATACAAGCCTAATCCTAATATACCATCTTAACCCTTACATATCAACTAAACCCTATCAGACCAGCCTAACCCTACCATGCCAGGCTAACCCTAATATAGGGTTAATGCCATTTTAATACGTTTGAAAGCATCCTTTTGATTTCTGTAGCACTGGAAAGTAGTAGGCGTAGGTCCACAGCCGAGGACATCCTGTATACGATATCCAGGAAAGGGGAAAAAGGCCAGGCCACTCCGAAGATAACAAAAAATAAGTAATTTATTGCAGGCTGGACATACAGCAAAAAAAAAGGGACTAGATGAACGCACCTACGCGTTTCGTACACAGAGTACATTATCAAGGTGACAAGGTGATATAATTGCTGCCTCTTTATACTTACCTGAATTGCCTCTAGCCCTATAGGGTGCGACGTCAGTAACCAGCGTCTGCGTAGAGTCGCGGTGACGTAACATGCACAGCCACAGGCCGGGCAAGTCAGGTGATGTATCAGAGCTTACACGAGACGTCCGTCGCGTCATATGAACAGACGTCATCAGCGCGTGACAATTATATCACCTTGTCACCTTGATAAAGTACTCTGTGTACGAAACGCGTAGGTGCGTTCATCTAGTCCCTTTTTTTGCTGTATGTCCAGCCTGCAATAAATGACTTCTTTGTTGTTATCTTCGGAGTGGCCTGGCCCTTTTCCCCTTTCCTGGATATCGTATACAGGATGTCCTCAGCTGTGCTCTATCTACGCCTACTACTTTCCAGTATCTACAACGGATGGATTGCACGCCTTTGATGATGAGAGTGCCCCTTGGATAGTACAGGTAAAGTGCCGCAGTGCCTTATTTATACCACGGACATTGTCCTTCATTATTACTTTAGCTGGTTGGGTGTTTAATACAGTGTGCATGGTTGTGGACGTCAGGCCGACTCCACTAGTCACTTATCCCTCCCAGTTTTTGTTCAGCTTCTTTGTGGGTCACTCCATCGCTACTTGGACTACCAATTATGGACTTATGATGTTCTTATTTTCCACATATGGAATTGGTTACAATTACTGAGCACCACATATACCACGTTTCTTCTGACTTCTGTAGCTGGCTTTAGCCACCTCCCCAAGCAGTGCAAGATCTTTGCAAAGTAACACTATGTATTTTAACTCGCAGCTCTCTCACATCCTAGTTTCATATTTACTTGTACCGGTGCATAGAGATAATAATGAATACATATAAACAGACGTTGCGTGACCCGATCGTCACACCAGGTCCCTATCAATCGCACTCCACGTACACACAGTAATCTCGACCTGATGAGTTAAAGGGGCCTATTCTAGTAGGTTTGATAACTTTGGTGCAACATCGCAAGGTTTGGCATGTTCCCGCCGAACGGTTTGTCATTTGTGTTTATTTATTTATTTATAAAATGTGTTACCAGGAAGTAATACATTGAGAGTTACCTCTCGTTTTCACGTATGTCCTGGGCATAGTTAATATGACAAATAATACATGTTTACAAATACAGTTACATAAATGAACAGGGTATATACATTATATAAAATACATTGCATGCACAGTTAGAGATAATATATATTATAGGCGTATGTAACAGTTACAGACCAGATTAAAATGTGAGACAGCCTTAGTTTTGAGAGAACTTAAACTGGTGGTGGATATGAGAGTCTCCGGTAGGTTGTTCCAGTTTTGGGGTGCACGGTAAGAGAAGGAGGAGAGGCCGGATACTTTGATGAGCCTTGGGACCATGAACAGTCTTTTGGAGTCTGATCTCAGGGGATAAGTGCTGCATGTGGTAGGGGTGAGGAGCTTGTTCAGATAGGTGGGTAGCTTGCCCAGAAAGTATTTGAAGGCAAGACAGTATCACGGTATGCAGAAAAAAATCTGAAACCCCCTCAAACCGTGAGGTAGGAAAATGACAATACCGCTCGGTGTAGCAGAAAAGTAATCTCAGCTTTTTCTAGGTTCTCCCCCGTACGATCTGGCCGCCTCTCCCTGCACAGCTCTTGCAGATGATCGCAGTGTTTTTATTAAAATTTTAATGCTAGCATGTGTGAGCAGGGGGTCTCCGGAGCAGAACTGTGTTGATTTCAGGTCCAGGGACCCCCTGCTTCCCAAGATACAGGCCTCGGTATGGGGTGCCGGTATCTCCTACACGTTTAAATGTCCCGGTCACGTGACGCGGGACATTTAAACATTGCATGGGGATACTGGCACCCCATAACAATAAAATAAATCAAACCTCTAAACAACACAACATTAAAAGAAATCAAATGCCAAAACACCTGGAAGAATTAAAGAATTAAAAAGCCTAAACACCAGAACAATAAAATAAATCAAACCTCTAAACAACACATTCATAAAAGAAATCAAATGCCTAAAATCCAAACATTTAATAAAAACAAGCACTGCAAATACATAACAATTAACTCAAAACAATAAACAGAAATACAAAACATAATAATTAATTAAAAACAACCATTTGCCAAAAAATGCATTGCCTGTCACTGTATTTATCTATACCCTAAATGGGCACAGCATACATTAGCAGTCAATGGGCAAGCAAAAAAATACTATAAAAAAACCTGAAAAACAAAAATTGCATATATTCAATATTTTTCTTACCTTTTAGATGTCTTCACCCTCCGAATCCCGAGGTATCAGGAAACTCTCGATCCTTCGCGATCCTCAGCATCAGGTAAAATCTTCTTTTCTTCTTTCTTCTATCTTCTTTACTTGTAATCCATTAAGTCCAATGGAATGGATGTTGTCCCGTCGTCTTCTTAAGCTAACATGAGACGGAACAGGCCTTATATAAGGCCTGTGACGTCACCTTTTAGGGTCAGATGATACAGCTCCAATCCGATTGGACGCTGTAACATGTGGAGAAGAAAAGAGGTGCAAGCACAAATAGCACTACTTATCTGTGTTTAAGTTTACCAAGAAATCCACAGTGAAAATCAGTGTGACAATGTGATGATAATTCATAAATAAATTACTATTCTTGGAGAAAATGCTGCTACCAAAGAGGACTCAGGCCCAGTCCAGAAACAGAGATATCCAAATAGCAACAAAAATGACACAGAAATAGCAGAACTGTAAGGAATCGGGGAACACGTCCTTTGCGACACGTTCCCTTCTTACCTGCATTGCCACAGACCTACGCTCTGGCACCAGTGCATGTGCGCACCCCCGCTCTGTTTACAGAGCGCGCACGCGCAGCTCTTCTGCTGTGCCACGGAGCTTAGCTCCGCCCCCTCGGACGCGCCGCGCTTCTCTCACGCGCGGCGCACACACGTGATGACGTGCACCGCTCCCTCTCTATTTCCATATCTCTCTCTATTTCCTTCCCCCTCCCTCTCTCAAAACACGTGGTACCGGCCAGTACCACTGGGGCTCCAAAGTCCTTTGGTCCCACAGGTACCAAGGTAGGTGCACCAGTCCAGGATGGCTGAGTGCTCCTCAACGTCCCTTAGGAGTCCATAGAATGGGTGGGACCCATGAATGATAATAGGGATACCCAGGTGGTGGTATCCCAAGTCCTCAAAATCCTGGTAAGAGTTCTAGTTCTGACAATTGCTGGAACTGCGACCATGAACGTTGTCAAGGCTCATGGGAGAGTCGAGCAGAACCGTCCTCCAGGATGATAAACAATTCCAACCTGTTCTTATGGGGTTGCCCTGTTCTTGTGGGCTTGCCCTTGTCGATTGCAGGATTCAACATACAGAATCAACTCCCTTTGGGGATGTCCCTTTTTCTACTGACACAGCTGATCTTGTCTGCATGCGTCTCCTTCTATACGCGACTCGGGACAATCTTCTTTGCCTCTGTTATTGCACTAACAGTGCTTAGTCCTTTGCAGAGGTGCCAACCACGACAGCTGTCTACTTTACCACCAGGTGTGGGGCTGAAAGCAGTGGTAGCATGCTTGAAACGTGCAAACGATCACTGGAGCATTGTCCATTATGAGGAACGATGAGATTCTTGCATATCTTCAGGTGTCACGTTTGTGACCACAGCACAGACTTGAGCGTGAACCTCTGTGGCTGTTTATGGGATTATTAATTGAAATGTATCTGCTGGAACCGATGGGATCTCATCAGGTTATGTCAGAGACTCTGGTTCTGTTGGCGATGACGTCTATGCTACCCACGTCTGTGGGTAGCATAGCCTGCAGGGTTCTGGTTTGTAGGCACATTGTGCCACTGATCTGTGTGTGTGGATTTCTTGATTCCTTTTCCTTTGTTTAGGAGTTGTCCACTGGGGGGATGAAATAGAGGCGGACACATCCAACCGTTTGTCTTGTCTTGGGAGATCTCCTTGTCAATCATCTTCAGGAGATCTTTCTCTTCCTTTGGTGTAGTTTGTACATCATCTTTTGTCATCTGGACTACTGTACATCCTAGGCCATTGTCATATTCCTCTGATATAAAGATGTCTTTGTGGTTTTCAGGGGTATGACCTTGTTTCTCTTTGTTGCCAGGCCTTTCTTCCACTTGGACATGGGTAGGACACGGTTTGAAGCGGGAGGTGTGTCCACGTTCCATTATGTTTGTTCTTCGGGCATTTACATAGTCCGATTTGTGTCTCTTGCCCACTATCAACCATCCTAGGTCAAGTCTTTGGGCAAACGGGGCCCTTATGGGGTCCGTTGCACTGTTCGTGGATTTTGGGCACTCCCAGGATGTCCCTGCCTAGCAGTAGCAAAATCTTTACATCTGGTTCTATCGGTGGCATGCGGTCAGCTATTCCCCCTGAGGTACAAGAAAGAGGGGTGTAACCGGGTACTTCTACAACTAAAAGGGTTTTAAATTGCAAAGTGCAACCAATAAAAACGAAGGGCCTTATGAAGTAAGCGCCGATAAAACAAAATCGCCAGGATTTTTAAATCGCCATTTTTGACAGCGTTGCTATCACGGTATGCAGAAAGCCCCGAATACCAGTGATAGCAACATTTGCGAAACATGACGACTTGCCGGCGACAAGATGATCGCCCTCTGAAAAGGGCTCGCCCAATGCGTTCTAACTGCTGCAGAGAGAGAGAACCGCCTCTCCCTGCGCCAATCTCGGCCGAAATATATATATATATATATATATTACATTTTATGACTAGTGTAGGTGAGCAGGGGGTCTCCGGGGCAGAACCGCGTTTATTTGATGTCTGGGGAACCCTTGCTTCCCGAGATACAGGCCCCGTTATGGGGTGCCGGTATCTCCTATGCATTTGATTCCCACGGTCACGTGACGCGGGACATTTCAATGCATAGGAGATACCGGCACCCCATAACGGGGCCTGTATCTCGGGAAGCAGGGGGTCCCTGGACCTGAATTCAATGAGTTTCTGCTCCGGAGACCCCCTGCTACAATACACTAGTAATAAAACATTTAACACATTTGTTACCGTAGCGGCTATCTGCTCTGGTAATGAAGCTCCTTTAATGTAATTTGTATTAATAGAGTGTGGGAGCAGGGGGTCTCCTGAGATTAAGCGCTTTGATTTCAGCCTCGGAGACCCCCTGCTTCCCGAGTTACAGGCCCTGGTATGGGGCATCGGGTGCCAGTATCGCCGCCATTTTTAAATCGTTCACGTCACGTGACGTGGGGCATTTAATTAATGAAGAAGATACCAGCACCCCATGTCTGGGCCTGTAACTCGGGAAGCAGGGGGTCCCCGAGCCTGAAATCAATGCGGTTCATCTCATGAGACCCCCTGCTCCTGCACAGTATTAATACAAATTACATTAAAGCATCTTCATTACCTTAGCGGTTAGCCGATAAGGCAATGAAGGGGTTATGCCACAATAGCTGCTTTATTGAGGGCAGAGATGTTGATTGAAGTGGGTACTTGGCCCTTCATTCTCCCCCTCTGCCCCCAATAAACATTACAATATGTATTAAGCACCAATACATAACCCACCCCCTGTACACCCACATAAAACCATTTTTATTTAATTTCACACATGATTGATAACATAGGCCGGCGGGTGTCCCCGGGTGGTGCCCACGGGTGTCTGGGAGTCCTCAGGTGGTCCCCGCTGGCCTGCAGTACCAATCTTGTTGTAAAATTAATAAATATGGCATACATTGCAATAAATACACCTCCCCCCCCACAAAACACATACAGTACAGTTGACCATTATTAAAGCAAACATTAGCCAAGCAGCATAAATAAAGTAAATAAAACCGTTCTACTTACCCCTACCATCATGAAGAGCGTCCTCGTCAGCATACTGCAGGGCCATGTCCTCCGGTGCCAGCAACAATACATAAAAAATACAATTTTATGGCCCCAAAGCCCTTAATCACTGTAGTGGTTAATAACCGCTATAGTAATTAAGGGGTTAACCCCTGTCCACCGCTACACACCCTGGAGGCCTAAACACCCACCCCGGACCCACTATACCCACCCTGTACCTGTTGATTGGTTTAGTGGTACATCATACCCATATAATATGGGCATGATAATCCACTATAGCACTCAATGGTAACCCTAATCCAAAAGCATGAAGGCCAAAATTCAACAACACAAGTACCTAAAAAACCCTATTCAATAATTAAAAACAGTAGCCAACCGATTAAATAAGAAGAAGCAGTAACCAACTAATCAATTAATTAATTGCAAACAGTAACCAACAAATCAATTAATTATTAAATCCACTATCCAAGACATCACTTAAAAGCAAGGAGCCAACACAATAAATCATTAATTAAAAACGCTAATCAATCAATCAATCAAAAAAAAAAATACAACAGAAGCCAGCAAAATGACATAGAAACACATCCACAGAATAATCACAAATAGAAAAAAGAACGCTCAATACAAAGCAAGCAGTTGCCCCCAAAATGCATTGGCTAATAATGTATTTATCTGTACCCTAAATGGGTACAGATTAATACATTATGAGTCAATGTGCAATGTAAAACATAAAAACATATCCAATCGAAAAACCTGAAAAAAAATACATTTACATACATTCAATATTTATCTTACCTTTAGAAGTGTTGGCCCTCAGACTCCTGGGAAATCAGCAAGCTCTCGTACCGTGACGTCATCCAACTTAATCCGGCGCCATCCACCTTGAAGATCCTGGCCAGGTAACAAAATTCTTCTTTCTTTGATCATCTAACACCTTCTTCTTTCTTCATCTATAATTATTTCTTGCTTCTCTTCATCTTCAATCTTCATCTGTTAATCCAAAAACCCCATGGTAGATCCACAACACGATGTTGTCATGTTGGCTTCTTGAGCTCAAATGAGGCGTCAAGGCCTTAAATATGGCCTATGACGTCACATTTTTGGGTCAGATGGTACAGCTCCAATCTGGTTGGACGCTGTATCATGTGCCCGCCTCTTTTTTTTCTTCTTTTTTTAACCGAAGGATGTGACGTCATCTCCAAGGGAGATACGTCACATCATAAAACCCACATGGCTGTATCACATGGTATTAAAGCCAATGGAATTGCAGACAATCCCATTGGTTGCTGTACCATGTGATAGGTTACATAAATTCACAAGGATATGACGTCACTTTAAGGGATGATATCACATCCCGCAGGGACCACCTGAGGACCACCGGACACCCGCCGGCCTATGTTATCAGTCCTGTGTGAAATTAAATAAAAATGGTTTTATGTGGAGTTACAGGGGGTGGAATATGTATTGGTGATTGTAAAGTTTATTGGGGGCAGAGGGGATGAGTGAAAGGCCAAGTACCCTCTTCACTCACCCCCTCTGCCCGCAATAAAGCCCTGCATTGCGTTAGTGGTTAGCCGCTAAGTGCGGCACCTCCAGTGTTTGCTGCTAGCACGTGTGTGTGTGTTTATACCACTCCATGCAGGAATTAAACCCTTGATCGTTTCATATACCAGTCCACTGCTCTAAGCACAACACTAAAGTGTGGATGGAAGGTTATCCTCTTTATACAACCCTATGTTTGTTGGAAGGTATATTCTAATTGGGTGATGGACTGCACTGTGCATTATATGTTAACCCTGTGGTGTAGCAGTTAGAGAATTGCACTAGGAATTTGCATGGGGAAGTATAATTGATATATTATATACTTTATATAATACACCATGCAGGGATTGAACCTTTGATCTTCCATATACCAGTCCACTGCTCTAAGCACTACACCACAGAGGGAGATGGATGTCTGTTGGCTGAGCAACAGGTATTATCTGATGTAGTAGGCTATATTAGACCGAGCTCATGGTGGCGGCGTTGCTACGTGCGCGCGCTTGCGTCCGGGACTCTTACCTGATTCCCTATGGTAGTTCCTCATGTGCCCATAGCGAGCGTCGACACTGCTATATTTTGCCACCACAACTGAAATTTACATTTTGGGCTGCAGTCGCGTGACGTCAGTGTCACGTGAGCTGGTTCAACCAATGAGGGCGAACCAGCTCCGTGACGCGTTCGCCACGCCCCTCGCCATGCCCCCGATCTCCTTGACCGATCTCTGCTTGGGCTGCAGGAGTGCGCGCGGGAGCTCGACCTTACAGGTCTCACTACTACTGAGGTTTACTTAAGAACGAGTCTTAATTGCAAAGTGTATAACCTGCAGGCTGGAGGTGCTTTGACAGAACTATTTTGGGCTTGTAACGGTACAGCAATGTGAAGGTGCGGTAATAATACAGAAGTGCTGTGTGTGTTCAGGGATCAATACCAGGAAAGCAGAGAAGCTGTATGTTAGGATTGTGGTGCAGAGAAGCTGTATGTTAGGATTGTGGTGCAGAGAAGCTGTATGTTAGGATTGTGGTGCAGAGAAGCTGTATGTTAGGATTGTGGTGCAGAGAAGCTGTATGTTAGGACTGTGGGGCAGAGAAGCTGTATGTTAGGATTGTGGTGCAGAGAAGCTGTATGTTAGGACTGTGGGGCAGAGAAACTGTATGTTAGGATTGTGGTGCAGAGAAGCTGTATGTTAGGATTGTGGTGCAGAGAAGCTGTATGTTAGGATTGTGGGGCAGAGAAACTGTGTGTTAGGATTGTGGTGCAGAGAAGCTGTATGTTAGGATTGTGGTGCAGAGAAGCTGTATGTTAGGATTGTGGTGCAGAGAAGCTGTATGTTAGGATTGTGGTGCAGAGAAGCTGTATGTTAGGATTGTGGTGCAGAGACGCTGTATGTTAGTATTGTGGTGCAGAGAAGCTGTATGTTAGGATTGTGGTGCAGAGAAGCTGTATGTTAGGATTGTGGTGCAGAGAAGCTGTATGTTAGGATTGTGGTGCAGAGAAGCTGTATGTTAGGATTGTGGTGCAGAGAAGCTGTATGTTAGGATTGTGGTGCAGAGAAGCTGTATGTTAGGATTGTGGTGCAGAGAAGCTGTATGTTAGGATTCTGGTGCAGAGAAGCTTTATGTTAGGATTGTGGTACAGAGAAGCTTTATGTTAGGATTGTGGTGCAGAGAAGCTGTATGTTAGGATTGTGGTGCAGAGAAGCTATATGTTAGGATTGTGGTGCAGAGAAGCTGTATGTTAGGACTGTGGGGCAGAGAAACTGTGTGTTAGGATTGTGGTGCAGAGAAGCTGTATGTTAGGATTGTGGTGCAGAGAAGCTGTATGTTAGGATTGTGGTGCAGAGAAGCTGTATGTTAGGATTGTGGTGCAGAGAAGCTGTATGTTAGGATTGTGGTGCAGAGAAGCTGTATGTTAGGATTCTGGTGCAGAGAAGCTTTATGTTAGGATTGTGGTGCAGAGAAGCTGTATGTTAGGATTGTGGTGCAGAGAAGCTTTATGTTAGGATTGTGGTGCAGAGAAGCTGTATGTTAGGATTGTGGTGCAGAGAAGCTGTATGTTAGGATTGTGGTGCAGAGAAGCTGTATTTTAGGATTGTGGTGCAGAGAAGCTGTATGTTAGGATTCTGGTGCAGAGAAGCTTTATGTTAGGATTGTGGTGCAGAGAAGCTGTATGTTAGGATTGTGGTGCAGAGAAGCTGTATGTTAGGATTGTGGTGCAGTTTTATTCAGCATAATTGGTGATTTTCATTTTCATTTTCTTTCTGCGGGGGAAAAAGTTGAGGGGGCAGTGCTTGAGGCGGGGTGGCGAGTAGCTTTTTTGGTAATTAGTCAAGCCCTGGTCATGACGTCACGTAGTGTCTCGTTGCCATGGCAACCCGGCGTCATTAAAATCCGCGCCGCCATGTTCACTGCAGTTGGAGGGGGAGTTGCAGCAGGATGCCGGGAGACGCCGCCGCAGGATGCCGCCAAATAAGGGCATTTTTTTTTTTCATTTTCTCCAGGTTGGCCATCAGTTGAAGGTGGCAACCCTGACTAGCAGGGGTAGCAGGAACAATACAACTGACTAAAATGTCATGGGGATTTTGCTAAGGCAACAGGCTGGAAGCCAGGGGAAAAATACATTTGTAGCAATTCCACACTGAGAAGTGCTGGCAGCCTCAGAACAGAGAACCATGCCACCTGGTTCCAGGACTCTCTCTCTCTCTCTCTCTATGTATCTGTGTCTCTCTTTCCACCTCGCTGTCTCTATTTCCACCTCTCTGTCTCTAGTCACATCCCTCTCCCTCGCTCTATTTACACCTCTCTGTTTCCGCCTCTATCAATTTCCATCTCTCTCTCTCTCTCTCTCTCTCTCTCTGTCTCTCTCTCTGTCTCCACCTCTTCTATTTCCATCTCTTTTTCCCCATCTCTCTTTCCACCTTTCTCTATTCCCATCTCTCTCCCCCTCTATTTCCACTTCACTGTCTATTTCCACTTCACTGTCTATTTCCACCTCTCTCTCTCTCTCTCTCTCTCTCTCTCTCTCTCTCTCTCTCTCCCCCTAACTCTCTCTTTATTCCAATCTCTCTATCCCTCTCTATTTCCACCTCTCTCCCTCTCTTTTTCCACTTCACTCTCTCTATATATTCCAATCTCTCTACCTCTCTATTACTGCCTCTCTCTCCCTCTGTTTTTCCACTTCAGTCTCTCTATTTCTACCTCTCTCTTTTCCCACCTCTCTCCTTCCCTATTACCACCTCTCTCTCCCTCTCTTTTTCCACTTCACTCTCTCTATTTCCATCTCTCTCCCCCGCTCTATTTCCACCTCTCTCTATTCCAATCTCCCTTTCCCTCTCTATTTCCACTTCACTCTCTCTATTTCCATCTCTCTCTCCCGCTCTATTTCCACTTTGTCACAGGAGCTTGTGCAGGGTTATAATATACACCAAAATAACTGGGTTGAATTGAATGCGACCGTAATATGATAAAGAAAGTTTATTCCTTCAGGGAAGGTGAACACACAATATGGTACAAATAACACACAGGAAATATACACTTAAGGAATGGGCAATGAAGTAATCTGGATCTGGATTAGCAACTCATCAAGGCATCAGGTATCAGGTAGAAGTAATCATGAACAACACGAACAACATTGGGCATAGAGCTGACACTCAGTTATAAAGGATCTGGGCTTTATCCCCAACATTGGGTCTCAGATATTGGTTGACAATTATCTGCACCCAATTACTGTTTGCCAGGTAACGTGGGAAGCACTTTGGTACCTTCCCCCAGGTAGCTGGCACATGCGCACGTCCCTCTGGCCAGAGACCCATTTTCAGCACCCCACACTAATCAGATGGCAACTTAAAGTCTACCTTCTGGGGGTCTGGGCCGGGAAACTCTGTCCAGAGGTGTGAAGTATGGCACTTAGTGCAAGTACCCATGTCCTGCTCTTCTCCGCCCTTGCATACTTAATCAGGGTGGGGGTGCCTTTGATCAGGGGACTTGGTGTAGACATATGGTCGCCCCTGATCATTAACATACTGCAGGGGCTAGTATCTTTCGTGGGCTTTTTACTAGGCACAAAATACAGTATATTTTCACAATCATATATATATATATATATATATATATATATATATATATATATATATATATAAATCCGTTCTGTCGGTTTGAGCGGGCTGAAATTTGTTAGGTCCTCATGCCGCAGGACACTCGCCATAGTGGCCAAATTTCAGCCTTCCACGACCCCCAGAACCGGAGATAACAAAACCAAGTTAAAATCACCTATTAACTTTAATGCAGGATTCTCCGCCACAGGCTAAAAGAAATCACTGCCTTTCACTCTTTCCATTGGATTCAATGGGCTCCGCCCCTATAGGCTTTTAATGGAGAAACTCCGCCATTAGAATCAATGGAGACTCCGCCGCTAAAGGCTATGAGAAATCTCAGCGGCTCACTCCTCCATTGGAATCAATAGCACTGCCATAGGAAATGCATTGGCCGGCGCCGCCTTAGGATTCAATGGAACCTCCGCTACTATTGGAGTCAATGGGCAAACCACACTTTTCACAGTTACCCCATCTCCGTTCAGTTGAGGGGAGAGGGCTGGAAATTGCCATGCAGTCATGCCGGAGCAGTGACTACCTGGTGGCCAAAACCCAGCCCTCTAGTCCCCACGGAACCGGAGTTATGGGTTTTCAGTTTACACAGTTTTACACTTAGTGTTTAAAAGCCACGCGGCTTTTCTCCGCCATTGCGGTCAATGATGGGACCCTCATGGCCGGCGTGACCCTTTCTCGCCGCCATTGACTATCAGACCCTGTTGGGGTCGAGTAAGGGGGACCCCTGAGCTAGGGGCAAAAATAATTTTATTGCTGGCTGCCCTAGAACGAAAGTTACACATGTTAATTGGTGGTGAACTTGGCCGTAGCCTAGTTCCCACGCCAATTGAGAGATCCAGCTCGTCAATGAAATGGTAGCCATTTTCGGATGCTGCGGTTTGGCAGGCATCCAACTCATTCTTGGAAAGCGGGCTTCGAGGAATCCCTATTGAAAGACATTACGCCATTCACTTTCAATGGAGAAGCTCCGCTCCTCCTCTCGGGCGCCACCTGCTGGTCTTCTCAGGTATCGGGCCCAAATCTGTGAAATCTCCATAGGGTTGCATAGAGCTTCAATGGCGGCCTATGGACAGGCTGCAAATGGAGACTGAAAAGGCGGGAAGGGGAACAAAGGGCCATAAACCTGTAAATACAATTAACCCTTTCCCTCCCGACCTGATCCCAGTGTATATGGTTGGTGCATACACTGTATGGGTACAAACACCGATAATTGGAACAATACATTTAACCAGCAAAGAGAACACATTTTGCCCTGAGGCAGGGGAATAAAAATACATGTAATCACTCTACTTGTGGGAACATGATAACCAAAGGGACATACATTTTGGTTGTGAAGCAGGGGCCCATGTGTAGTACAAGTACATTTCTGGTTAACCCCTCACTTCCCAGACGGTTGAAGGGGATGCCTAATGGGGATGACCCTTTTATTACTCGCTTGGCACCCCTCTGCCGTCACATCTCCCCTGCTCAATGGGTGCCTTGTGACCCAGCTGTCCACCCTGGCATTGGGACAGTACTGGCACCCTTGATGTACATAAGTCCTGAGGGGTTGTCCAGGCAAAATAGTCATCTGGCATTGTCCAGTACACTGTCCTGGCCACATTGGATTATGAAGTCCAAGTCCTGCAGAGCAGGGCTCCAACGTGGCCGCCGGTCATTCTCCTTTGCCACCCTCTGCCCCCCACCCAGTGCCTGGTGAACCAAGACCACCGTGAAGGGGCACCTGTGCAGACCAGGCTGCATTTTGCCCAGAGACTGGAATGTCTCTGTACCAGCAGGAGACCAGCTAACAAGCACAGACCGTCGCTTCCTCGTCAAATCTGTCTGGAAAAGGGCTATGTCACTATCCTGTAGAGACCCTACCTGCCTTGGCCCTGTGCCCACCTGTAGGTGCTCCGGCATATCTATGCCTCGCCTCTCTGTCTCTAGGGCAGTCCCCACCCCGAGTGGCATCACTTCTGTATTCCAGAAACCACCTGGGATGCTGACTACCGCCCTCTCCCTTGCCCGCTTGGACAAGGTAATCCGCCAGTAACCTGTACTGGGATTCCTGGTGCCCAGATGCTTTGCTCCTGCCCTCTCAGAACTGAAGGCCAGGAGATAAGCACCAGCTACCACCAATGCTGCTAGGGCCAGCATCTCTCCTCCCTCCTTCACTATGCTGCCCTTTCCCTCTGTAGCTACCCTTGGCTGATCTGGGGACAGAACCCTCTGCTGTACCCCCCTAGCCATGGCTACTGCTCCTGGCTGGCTGGCTGCCTGCCTACCCCCAGCCCTACCTCTGTGACCACTGGGGGATCTGTCATGGGGGTTTCCCTGGCAAGTCAGAACAAGGGACCTCCTGCTGTCCTAGCCCAGCCCTAGCTTCTATCGGCTGCCTGACACCCCACTGACCTCCTATCTCCCCCTGCTCCACTATGCCTTCCTGCCTAGCCTCCCCTAGGCTCAGCACCTCAGCTACTGCTGATGACTCTGGCTGCCTATCTCCCTGCAGCCCACCTTCACTCCGCTTCCCCCTAGGCCATCCTAACCTAGGTACAGTGGCAACCTGAGTGCACCTACCTTCCTGAACTTGTCTCCCCCTTACCGGTGATGAGCTCAGGGGCATCTGTTCAGATGCAACCGCCTTAGCTCTCGGCTGGCAGGTATCCCTGGGGTGGCATAAGCTTGCCACTGCCCCTGATACCTCCAGCCCATAGCCAGGCTGCAACAGGGGGTTGCTGATCTGAAAGACCCCCTGAGGCTCCGCTAGGGTAATGGGGAACTCTAGCTGCCATACCTGCTGCTTTCCCTCCCCGGGTACCACTAGCCCATCTTCTCTTCCTGAGACTTCTGGCTGGCTACCTACCTGCAGCCCTCCCCCACTCCGCTTCTCCCTAGGTAATCCTGACCTAGCTACTGGAGTCACCTGAGTGAGGCCATCTCCCTGACACTGCCTCCTCGTTACCGGAGAGGAGCCTAGGGGCATCAGTGCCGAAGCACCTGCCTTGGCTCCTGCCTGGCAGGTATCCCTGGAGTGGGCTAAGCTTGCCACCTCCCCTGATACCTCCAGCCCATAGCCAGGCAATAACAGTGGGGCTCTAAACTGAGAGCCCTGCTGATGCTCCACAAGGGTAATTGGGAAGCCTAGCTGCCCTACCATCTGCCTTTTCTTCCCTTCCCCCGGTAGCCCTATCTCTTGCCACCCACCGGTCACTCCTACAGGGGAACAACGGGGTACAGTGATAGGAAACAATAAGTCAGGGTCAGTCTGCGACTGGGTCTGGCTTACCTCGCTGATCTCCGCAGAGGCCACCTCCTTTGTAGGTCCCGATTGCAGGGGGACTGGAGTGGCCGGCGCCGGCGCCATCTTGGCCGGTGTGCTCCGGGCAACTGCCGCAACAGCTCCCGGGTTCGGAACAGGGAAATCGGTGCAGGACACGGGTCCCAGGTCGCAGTGGAGGAATTCTGCTCCCTCCAAACCAGGTACTACCCCCGCCTCCCGCACACCCTGTCCCTCCCCCCACTCAGAAAGGGCTCCGGCACTTTACCGGAATCGCGGCTATGCCGCCGCCAGCGCCGTCCTGGCGGGTGAGCTCCGGGTGACTGCCGCAACAGCACCCGGCTTTGGCAAAGGGTCGCCGGCGTAGATCGTGGGGCTCCGGTCGTTGCTGAGGAGCGTCGCATCCTCCAAACCGGGTAAAACACCCCCCTCCCGCACACGCCGACCCCCCCCCCCAAATCAAAAGAGCTCCGGCATCTTGCCGGAATTGCGGCTTCTCCTCCGCCACCGCCACCGCCATCTGCTTCCCGCGTCCTGGGAGCACTTCCACTGGCTGGACCATATCAGGTTGGGCCAGGGGTACAATAGCCTCTGGATGTAGCAAGCCGACTGCTTGCCGGGCACTGCTGTTGATGGTCGTGAGATTGCTGCTCCGGCCGCCGCTCCGCTGTATTCCGCCGGGTGCGGATGGAGGGCCGCCGCTCTCTGCCGCTGTCACCGATGCAACCCGGCCAGATTCTCCAGGAGACGTCCCGCGGAGGGTTGTCGCCCCGGCTGGGCGGGAGCCATCGGAGGATGCCATTAAACGGGTTACCTTCTTCGCAGCTTGTGAGCGTTGACCCTGAGGGGCTCCTCCGCCCGACTGCGCACGGTCGGGGCATTGGGCTCTGGTGTGGCCCGCTTTGTTGCAGTGATAACACCGCCGCTCTTGCTGGAACTCCCCCGCCTTCGGTGGACTACCTCCCGCAAGAGGCTTCGGAGTCCAGTGCGGGGTTGTTCGAGCTCCGTGCTCTTCCCGGAGCTCCACCGCCGTCGGTGGACTACCTCCCGCAAGAGGCTGCTGAGTCCAGCGCGGAGTTGCTCGAGCTCCGTGCTCAGGGAGGGGGTAAGCGTTCGGTTCACCGCCATAGCCAGGAACTGTGTCCGCTCCTCCAGGGTTCCCCGATCACTCCACAGAGTAAGCATTGCCATCCTTTATGGGGTAAACGGACTGGTCGCCGCAACGGCCAATGCCCCTCCGGCTGCAATACTCCTGTGGCTTCGGGATAAACCCGCTCCCTCCCCAAGTCTCTGCCGTCCCGGAGCTGGGTCCATTCCCTGACCTCCGGGCGGTTGATGTACGGCCGCTGAAGCTGTGGATCTTGGCTCAGCCAGCCGGGTTTCGTGTACTCTGATCGCTTCCTCCATCTGTTCCATATCTCTGCCCTCCGTGAGCAGCCCGTACTCCGCACACCTTTCTCTCAGCTGTGCCCGGGTCCGGTCAGTAGATGAACCGGCACCCTCGCTCATGCTTAGATGCTTCTTGCGAGTAGGTTACAACAATGAGGTGCAATATCCCCTGTTATGTGTTGTACAACAGTGTGTCCAATATCACTAGCCTCAGGAACTCGCACTTTACCCGAGTTCCTACTGTATTACAGAGTCCCGCAGTAAACTGTAATAAGGATTCAATTCAATCCCGCCGCTGCCACCAGTTATTATAAGCCTGTCACGGGAGCTTGTGCAGGGTTATAATATACACCAAAATAACTGGGTTGAATTGAATGCGACCGTAATACGATAAAGAAAGTTTATTCCTTCAGGGAAGGTGAACACACACTATGGTACAAATAACACACAGGAAATATACACTTACTTAAGGAATGGGCAATGAAGTAATCTGGATCTGGATTAGCAACTCATCAAGGCATCAGGTATCAGGTAGAAGTAATCATGAACAACACGAACAACATTGGGCATAGAGCTGACACTCAGTTATAAAGGATCTGGGCTTTATCCCCAACATTGGGTCTCAGATATTGGTTGACAATTATCTGCACCCAATTACTGTTTGCCAGGTAACGTGGGAAGCACTTTGGTACCTTCCCCCAGGTAGCTGGCACATGCGCACATCCCTCTGGCCAGAGACCCATTTTCAGCTTCCCACATTAATCAGATGGCGACTTAAAGTCTACCTTCTGGGGGTCTGGGCCGGGAAACTCTGTCCAGAGGTGTGAAGTATGGCACTTAGTGCAAGTACCCATGTCCTGCTCTTCTCTGCCCTTGCATACTTAATCAGGGTGGGGGAGCCTTTGATCAGGGGACTTGGTGTAGACATACAGTCGCCCCCTGATCATTAACATACTGCAGGGGCTAGTATCTTTTGCAGGCTTTTTACTAGGCACAAAATACAGTATATTTTCACAATCATATATAAATAATCCGTTCTGTGGGTCTGAGTGGGCTGAAATTTGCTATGTCCTCATGCCGCAGAACACTCGCCATAGTGGGCAAATTTCATCCTTCCACGACCCCCAGAACCGGAGATAACAAAACCAAGTTAAAATCACCTATTAACTTTAATGCAGGATTCTCCGCCACAGGCTAAAAGAAATCACTGCCTTTCACTCTTTCCATTGGATTCAATGGGCTCCGCCACATAGGCTTTTAATGGAGCAACTCCGCCATTAGAATCAATGAAGACTCCGCCGCTAAAGGCTATGAGAAATCTCAGCGGCTCACTCCTCCATTGGAATCAATAGGGCCGGCGCCGCCATAGGAAATGCATTGGCCGGCGCTGCCATAGGATTCAATGGAACCTCCGCTACTATTGGAGTCAATGGGCAAACCACACTTTTCACAGTTACCCCTACTCCATTCAGTTGAGGGGAGAGGGTCGGGAATTGCCATGCAGTCATGCCGGAGCAGTGACTACCTGGTGGCCAAATCCCAGCCCTCTAGTCCCCACGGAACCGGAGTTATGGGTTTTCAGTTTACACAGTTTTACACTTAGTGTTTAAAAGCCATGCGGCTTTTCTCCGCCATTGCGGTCAATGGTGAGACCCTCATGGCCGGCGCGACCCTTTCTTGCTGCCACTGACTGTCGGACCCTGTTGGGGTCGAGTAAGGGGGTCCCCCTGAGCTAGGGGCAAAAATAATTTTATTGCTGGCTGCCCTAGAACGAAAGTTACACACGTTAATTGGTGGTGAACTTGGCCGTAGCCTAGTTCCCACGCCAATTGAGAGATCAAGCTCTTTTCAGTGAAACGGTAGCCATTTTCGGATGCTGCGGTTTGGCAGGCATCCAACTCATTCTTGGAAAGCGGGCTTCGAGGAATCCCCATTGAAAGACATTACGCCATTCACTTTCAATGGAGAAGCTACGCTCCTCCTCTCGGGCGCCACCTGCTGGTCTTCTCAGGTATCGGGCCCAAATCTGTGAAATCTCCATAGGGTTGCATAGAGCTTCAATGGCAGCCTATGGACAGGCTGCAAATGGAGACTGAAAAGGCGGGAAGGGGAACAAAGGGCCATAAACCTGTAAATACAATTAACCCTTTCCCTCCCGACCTGATCCCAGTGTATATGGTTGGTGCATACACTGTATGGGTACAAACACCGATAATTGGAACAATACATTTAACCAGCAAAGAGAACACATTTTGCCCTGAGGCAGGGGAATAAAAATACATGTGTAGCCATGTATAAAAATGGTATACAGTTCTTTCTCATGCTGGCAGTAAAACCTGGTAAGTATGCAGGATTGCCATCATCAATCATGGAGGTTTGTCCTCACACCCTGGTGAGGTGTCATATGTGCACAAGGGAAGTGGTAACATGCTATGTGTCCACTATTAGTGACACAAGAGGTGTGGCTGTTTTCTGAGTCTATATAAGACACAGCACTGCCTAAAGTTAGGTTGTTGTTCCAGAGTGTTAATCAAGTGTGCTTTGCAGTGGTTGGAGTTCAAGTTCAAAGGGATCAGTGATGGTCCAGTTCTGGAGGTCTGCAGCAATTAAGGCTGTCAGATATACTAAATAGAATTTACACGGTGATCAGGGACCTGAAACAGGTGGTGATCTCCCTGAGGGGAGAGGTGATCCAACTCCATTGGGAGGGAAGGACCTTCTGAAGGGAGGTAGAGCACAACAATGAGCGGCTAAGTATGACCGCTGTGAGGGGCAGACTCCCTGAGATGATAATAAAGATGCCCAGATTCAACAGACCCGTGCTGTGTATGTGTGGAGTCATTGCACAGAAGGAGGCATCACAGAGGAGGTCCTCATCAGTCACATCCCCCTGCGGACGCAGAGATCCTGATGAGGTGGAGGCGCTGCATTAGATGTGAGTAGGACACAATCCCCACTACCTCAGATGCCTGTCTTGCTGATATCCCCATACCATCCAAGCGGGAGACTCAGGAGTCCTGTACGCCAGCAGGTGCACCACACAAGACACATACATGTAATGGGGCCAGTAGACCTGTCCTGGAACTAGATTCCATATTCCTCTGTCTTCCCCTTTAGGTATGGGATTCATTTCTCCCTTGTTCAGTTGCCTGTCATTTTCCCCTGTCCCAGCAGCTTGCTGTGTGAGAAAATGCAACATTATTGCTACATGTTGTGGCTCCCTTAGACATTTCAGTGAGTTGCTATAGCAGCCCCAGCCTTTCTCTCAAATGAGCTAGTCTGCTTTCTCCCCCTCTGCTCTGCCCACAGATGGTCTGTCCCCAGGCTATCTTGCTACCCAGCATACATTGGGATTTCCTTTTCCACCTTCACCACCGGCTGAGTGAGTACCCTGCTGTAACTGCTCTAGTGGCAGGATTACCCTTTTCACCTGTCCTTAATTACAAAGCACTCACAGAGAGACATTATCCAAACACCAACATCTCTTCACAAGTGCCTGTCTTTTATGCTGCTTTCCCCAAATAAAGTAAAGAAAAGATACAGAACTTGTTGTGCTTTGAAAAGAGGGCCGATTTGAAACTATCTGGGCTAATCATCTTACACATAACCCTGGCCTCCAGAATAAGACCACATGGGCCAATGTGAGATTGGGTGGGGGCCTGTAAAACCGTTACATTTATGGAGGCGCTGCTGAGAGACCTATCAACAGGACAGACTTTTGCTAGGCACACTAGGAAACAGGGAAAGTGTATGCTGTCAGTCAGTGCTGTGGATGAAGATGGAGCCTAGGGGTAGTCAGGGGCCTGATGGATTTGTCAGCTCGCAAAGGACAACCTAGGATCCTGAGTGGGGTTAAGTGGGTCTGGAGACAGGGCTATAGCTGTTCTAGTCACCTTGAGGCAGCTAGTTGGTAGGATGCCTAAAGGAATATCCTGTTAACGTGGTCAGGAAATCTGGAGAGGGTCTGCGCTAGGCTGGCCAACAGTAGGTAGACGCCCTAGTACTGCATGGGAGCAGCCAGAGTACTCTAGCCAGGAGCCAGGACACTTACCGCAGAGCACAGACTGGAGGAAGGTAGACACAGCATACACAGAGAGAGTGAGCCTAGCCTGAGGTAGTGCAACATGAGTCAGACATACACTACCGATACACTTTATCACTCTGCGGCCAGATCCGCAAGCCGGGAGATTTCCCGGCTTGCTAGTGGCCGCCCCTGACGCGCGGTCACGCGTCTTCGGGAGCGTGCGCCCCCTGCACGCGCGTCCAGGGGCTCCCCGAGGGAGCCCTGGTGTCCCGCGATCGCGGGACAGCGGCAGGGGGTTCCGGGGTTCCCGGCGGACCCGGCAGCATTAGGGAGAGCGCCCCGATCGGAGGGCGCTCTTCTGCTGCTTCGGCGCGCGCCCGTCACTCTCGGGCGCGCGCCAGGCTACTGCTGCGGCCAAGAACGGGCAAATGCTCGAATAAACTTGGCCGCAGCAGTACATGGATACACGTAGGTGGTGCATCGTGGCATTCTTTATTGCATCGGAATGGCAGCTGCCCCGCAGAGAGGAGCTCCATGTGCGATAACAGTACTTACCAAGTAAAGATGGCGACCGCAAGAAGGGAAGATCCGCGCGGTGCGGATAGTCCAAGATGGCGGACCGCGGCTGATGGAGGGAGCGCACGTGGTGTGTGTACCAAGGAAGAACAAGCTGCAGAAGGAATTTTTGCCAGCATGTTGTTGAATGGCGCTAAGGCAGTGGCCACGCCGTTTTGGTCCTGCTTAGGATCAAGGGGTGCTACCCCGGAGGACAGTGTTGAGGACAATGTGGTTGTGTGTGGTGAAAATGGAGAGTCTGCTTGCCAGACGGTGAGCTACAACCAAAAATCTACCTCAGTTGCTTATGTGAATGGCCGTGTGAACCAAGATGGCGGCTCCCGCTGTCCTGGGAGACCGCGTGGGCCGAGTGCAGAAAATTCTGCAAATGCACAAGTTGCAAGGAGTTGGCCGGGATTGGCGCCAAATAAAGAACCCCACCCTGCTGGGGGGTATGGCGCGAAAGCTGTGGCCGCGCCCTCATGGACTGTGACGGGCTCAGAGCCAGTGCTGGGGCACCCAGTGAATCTGTGGGACCCTCCCCTAATATCTACCAGGGGGAGTGGTTTCCAATTGTGCCAAATGAGAGTGGAGCTTGCTGAGGGAGGAGTTAACAAACCGACCCCTGCCCTTCAGTTGCGAGGAGCTGGTGAACAGGAAAGACCACTACAGAAAGTGTCCCCTGTAATCAGCATGGCTAGCCAAAAGGAGAAAGAGATTGATATCTCCGCTCACCCCTATTCGTTACCTGGAGGCTTCTTGGTGCTCAAGGCGGGTGACACTGAGACCATCAAATGTCTCTGTATGCAGTGCCGACTACCGGGTGGTGTAGCCAGCACAATGGCTAGGTGCCCCCAATGTGGCATCCACTACCTATGGGCCATGCAGCCCTTCGTACCAGGGCAGACCGTGGAGGCGGGAGCGGACACAGCTAAACTGACAGCTGAAGCCTCGCACTCGGTCAAAGCCGAACCAGTTGATCCTGGAGAATGGGGATCGCTCCTCGTGATAAAGACGGAGCCTGAAGAGAAAGGGGCTTACAACCGCGGTGAGAACCGGGAACCTCACCGTCGGTCCCCTACAGGAGTGCCACTTCCCGAGTCGGAGTTCGGATCCTCGGATGAGGAGCAAGCGACCCCGACGTCGGTGGTGATGCGCCTACCAGCAGACCACTACAGCGGTGCTGCAAAGGAAACGGGTCTTACCTGTGTCGCAGCGGAGCTGAGTCTCGAGGTGCCGAGATCACCTGTGAGGAGACAGCCGGAGTGGAGGAGTCCCACGGCCGTGGTGGCTTCCAGCGCGGAGGGAGGAGAAGACCTCATCCCGAGCCGACGGAGCGGTGAGACACACCCTTACCCTCCACAGGCGCCGGTGGTGGCAACGTCGGAGGAAGGCCTAGCCCAGGCCCGAGCAGAGCAGAGAGCTGAACCTTCACTTCCGGCGGCGGATGTCATTGTGGAGGAAGAGGTTCCGGTGGGGAGCCCAACCCAAGATGGCGGCGGTGAGTCCCGCGAGATAGATGACGTCACATCCGGCGGACACAGCAGAGCGGGATGGAAGATGGCTGCGTCCTTGCGACCGCCGTGCTGCGCCAGGTCGCCTGGGTCCGGGAAGAGCTGTCAGGCCCTGCAAAAGCCTGTGAACAAGGAGACGGGTGAATTGGAATGCCAGTCCGATGGTACCGGGCAAGGTAGCAAGAAGTTGCGGGTCGTAGCCCCGCGTCTGCCGACAGCGTTTCCCTATGCCCAACCCCCGGCCAAAATTAAGACACCTGCCCCTGTCACTTTCTCATCTGGGTCCCAGTCGAGTCAAGGGTTGTCTGGGGAGTCACGGGCCACTTCCAAGGAACGGACTGGGGAGGACCTGGATTGGAGTGACTGTTTTACATCCGATGAGGGATCGGGAAGGGGGATGCATAGGAGGAAAGAGTCATCTTGTACCAGTGGGAGCCACAGTATGGATGTGTAGTACAGGCCTAAACGCTTAGGATTGAATTCTAGGTCGACGGGCACGTCAGGGATATCGTCTGGGGGAGAGCCAGAGGATAGTGAGGGTACAGTGGCGGTACCGGAGAGCATTAGGGAGAGAGAGACCCGGTGGTGGGCACCAAAGTTCGAGGGGTATGAGGCCTGGTTGGACCGTACGAGGTTCATACTAAGAAGGGAAGGTATAGTGGATTACTGGTGGGGTGTAGGGGAGTTACACGGAAGAGGAACGGTTGGAGGAGCTTCGGCTGAGGTGGCACGATATCCACTCAGGGGTGGTGGATCCCCGAGGGTCGGCCATATTTAGGGACCCAGTAGAACCGGACGAGTCATTGTCATGGGTGCTGCCAGGCAGGGCAGGCAATAAGAAGTTAATCCATACCAGTAGGGCGGAACGGGCCATAGTAACAAAGTACAAAAAGTCCGATGGGTTGGAGTACCCTTACGTGCCAGAACCCTTGATGCAGGAGATCGAGGATGGGAGAGATGCATGGCTAAGGGAAACAATAGAAGATTATATTATGAGTTAATCTGGTGGGTACGCTGGGTACAAGACGGAGGAGAGGATCACTCAGCTGATGAGGGTGTGGGTGTTGGTCGCAACATATATATGCACCGGATGGAGTATAGGCCAGAAAGTGGGCCGCCTAGGGAGTACAGTGTAACCGTTAAAGACATAACCGGTAGGGAGGTGCAGAAGCCAGACCCTAGGCACTACTATTAGGTAGTAGATGGGGATTCTCCTTAGGAGCAGTGCGGTCTGCCGGTCAGCAGACACTGTATGTTATTATGTTTAAATGCAAGAACTGTATAATGTATTTTTATATTATATGTTGTGGTTATGTTTTGCAGTGCTGCCTGGAGGAGGGTTCTGCAAATTTAGATCCCAGCCAGGCTGTTGGGGTTCACCAGTGGGAGAATGTAGCCATGTATAAAAATGGTATACAGTTCTTTCTCATGCTGGCAGTAAAACCTGGTAAGTATGCAGGATTGCCAGCATCAATCATGGAGGTTTGCCCTCACACCCTGGTGAGGTGTCATATGTACACAAGGGGAGTGGTAACATGCTCTGTGTCCACTATTAGTGACACAAGAGGTGTGGCTGTTTTCTATATAAGACACAGCACTGCCTAAAGTTAGGTTGGGTTTCCAGAGTGTTAATCAAGTGTGCTTTGCAGTGGTTGGAGTTCAAGTTCAAAAGGATCAGTGATGGTCCAGTTCTGGAGGTCTGCAGCAGTTAAGGCTGTCAGATATACTAAATAGTATCTGCACTGTGATCAGGGACCAGGCACAGGTGGTGATCTCCCTGAGGGGAGAGGTGACCCAACTCCATTGGGAGGGAAGGACCTTCTGAAGGGAGGTAGAGCACAACAATGAGCGGCTGAGTACGACCGCGGTGAGGGGCAGACTGCCTGAGATGATAATAAAGATGCCCAGATTCAACAGACCCTTGCTGTGTATGTGTGGAGTCATTGCACAGAAGGAGGCACCACCGAGGAGGTCCTCATCAGTCACATCCCCCTGCGGACGCAGAGATCCTGAGGAGGTGGAGGCGCTGCATTAGATGTGAGTAGGACTCAATCACCACTACCTCAGATGCCTTTCTTGCTGATATCCCCATACCATCCAAGCGGGAGACTCAGGAGTCCTGTGCGCCAGCAGGTGCACCACACAAGACACATACATGTAATGGGGCCAGTAGACCACAGGGGCCAATGTGAGATTGGGTGTGCCAGGAAAAACCGTTACACATGTAATCACTCTACTTGTGGGAACATGATAACCAAAGGGACATACATTTTGGTTGTGAAGCAGGGGCCCATGTGTAGTACAAGTACATTTCTGGTTAACCCCTCACTTCCCAGACGGTTGAAGGGGGTGCCTAATGGGGGTGATGCCTTTATTACTTGCTTGGCACCCCTCTGCCGTCACACACTTCACTCTCTCTATTTACACACCTCTCTCTCCCTATTTCCACCTCTCTATCTATTTCCATCTCTCTCTCCCCCGCTCTATTTCCACCCCTCTCTCTCTCTCTCTCTCTCTCTCATCTCTCTCTCCCTCTCTATTTCTACCGCTCTCTCCCTCTCTATTTCCATTTCATTCTCTCTATTCCCATCTCTCTCTCTCTATTTCCACCTCTCTCTTTTCCATCTCCCTTTCCCCATCTCTCTCCTCCGCTCTATTCCCATCTTTCTCTCTCTTTCTATTCCAATCTCTCTCTCCATCTATTTCCCATTCTCTCTCTCTAATTCCACCTCTCTCTCCCTCACTATTTCCCATCTCTCTCTATTTCCACCTCTCTCCCTATTTCTATCTCTTTTTCCCATCTTTTTTCCACCTCTCTCTCTCCCTATTTCCATCTCTCTCTCCCTCTCTCTCTATTTCCACCTCTCTCTCTATCGATTTCCATCTCTGTCCATTTCCTTTTATCTTAATTTCCATCACTCTATTTCCACGTCTCTTTTCCCACCTCCCTCTTCCTCTCTATTTCCATTTCCATTTCTCCCTCTATTTCCACCTCTCTCAATTTCCATCTCTCAATTGCCACCTCTCTCCCTATTCCCATCTCTCTCTCCCTCTCTATTTCCACCTCTCTCTCTATTTCCACCTGTCTCCATTTCCATCTCTCTCTCTTTTCCTATTCCCACCTCTTTTCCCATCTCTCTACCTCACTATTTCCACTTCACTCTCTCTATTTCCACCTCCCTCTCTATTCCCATTTCTTTCTCTCTCTTTCCCCTTCATGCTCTCTCTCTATTCCCACCTCTCTCTGTATTCCAATCTCTCCATCCCTCTCTATTTCCTCCTCTCTCTGTATTCCAATCTCTCTATCCCTCTATTTCCACCTCTCTCTGTATTCCAATCTCCCTCTTCCTCTCTATTTCCATTTCTCCCTCTTTTTTCACCTCTCTCAATTGCCACCTCTCTCCCTATTCCCATCTCTCTCTCTCCCTCTCTATTTCCACCTCTCTCTCTCTCTATTTCCACCTGTCTCCAATCCCATCTCTCTCTCTTTTCCTATTTCCACCTCTTTTCCCATCTCTCTCTGCCTCTCTATTTCCACATCACTCTCGCTATTTACACCCCTCTATCTATTTCCATCTCTCTCCCTCTCAGTTCCACTTCATTCTCTCTATTCCAATCTCTCTCTCTCTCTCCACCTCTATCTATTTCCACCTCTCTCTCTCTCTCTCTCTCTCTCTCTCTCCATCTCTTTCTCTTTTCCACCTCTCTCTATTCCCATCTCTCTATTTCCACCTGTCTCCATTTCCATCTCTCTCTCTTTTCCTATTTCCACCTCTTTTCCCATCTCTCTACCTCTCTATTTCCACTTCACTCTCTCTATTTCCACCTCTCTCTCTATTCCCATTTCTCTCCCTCTCTCTCTCTCTCTCTCTCTCTCTCTCTCTCTCTCTCTCTCTCTCTCTCTCTCTCTCTCTCTCTCTCTCTCTCTCTCTCTCTCTCTCTCTCTCTCTCTCTTTCCACCTCTCTCTGTATTCCAATCTGTCTATCCCTCTCTATTTCCACCTCTCTCTTTGTTTCCATCTCTCTCTATTCCCATCTCCCTCTTCCTCTTTATTCCCATCTCTCCTCCCTCTCTATTTACACCTCTCTCCAATCTCTCTCTCTCTCTCACGCTCTCTATCTCTCTCTCACGCTCTCTCTCTGTTTCCATCTTTCTCTCTCTCTCTATTTCCATTTCTCTCTCTCTCTCTCACGCTCTCTCTATTTCCATCTCTCTCTCTCTTTTTCCCTTCACGCTCTCTCTCTATTTCCATCTCTCTCTCTTTCCCCTTCATGCTCTCTCGCTATTCCACCTCTCTCTGTATTCCAATCTCTCTATCCCTCTCTATTTCCACCTCTCTCTGTATTCCAATCTCTCTATTCCTCTCTATTTCCACCTCTCTCTGTATTCCAATCTCTCTATCCCTCTCTATTTCCACCTCTCTTTGTATTCCAATCTCTGTATCCCTCTCTATTTCCAACTCTCTCTGTATTCCAATCTCTCTATCCCTCTCTATTTCCACTCTCTCTGTATTCCCATCTCTCTCCCTCTCTATTTTCTCTCTCTCTCTCTTTCCATCTCTTTCCATTTCCTTTTATCTCAATTTCCATCTCTCTCTCCCTCTCTCTTTCTCCATCTCTCTCTATTCCCATCTCCCTCTCCCTCTTTATTTCCTCTTCACTCTCCCTATTTCCACCTCTCTCTCTATTCCCATCTCTCTCCCTCTCTATTTCCACCTCTCTCTCTCTATTTCCGCTTATCTCTCCCTCTCTATTTTCACTTCACTCTCTATTTCGACCTCTCTCTTTTTCCCCATCTATTTCCACTTCACTTTTTCTATATTCACATCTCTCTCTCTCTACATCCACCTCACTCTCTCTATTTCTACCTCTCTTTCTATTTCCCATTCTCTCTCTCTATTTCCACCTCTCTCTCCCTCTCTATTTCCCATCTCCCTCTATTTCCACCTCTGTCCCTATTTCTATCTCTTTTTTCCCATCTCTCCCTCTCTCTCTCTCTCACACACTCTCTCTCGATGTCCACTTCTCTCTCTATTCCCATCTCTCTCTATTTCCGTCTCTCCCTCTATCGATTTCCACCTCTTTCCATTTCCTTTTATCTTAATTTCCATCTCTTTATTTCCACCTTTCTTTTCCCACCTCCCTCTTCCTCTGTATTTCCAT
>NC_134495.1:35326823-35329076 GCF_040206685.1 Ascaphus truei
CTCTGTATTCCAATCTCTCTATCCCTCTCTATTTCCACCTCTCTCTGTATTCCAATCTCTATCCCTCTCTATTTCCACCTCTCTCTGTATTCCAATCTCTCTTTCCCTCTCTATTTCCACCTCTCTCTGTATTCCAATCTCACTATCCCTCTCTATTTCCACCTCTCTCTGTATTCCAATCTCTCTATCCCTCTCTATTTCCACCTCTCTCTGTATTCCAATCTCACTATCCCTCTCTATTTCCACCTCTCTCTGTATTCCCATCTCTCTATCCCTCTCTATTTCCACCTCTCTCTGCATGCCAATCTCTCTTTCCCTCTCTATTTCCACCTCTCTCTGTATTCCAATCTCTCTATCCCTCTCTATTTCCACCTCTCTCTGTATTCAATCTCTATCCCTCTCTATTTCCACCTCTCTCTGTATTCCCATCTCTCTATCCCTCTCTATTTCCACCTCTCTCTGTATTCCAATCTCTCTATCCCTCTCTATTTCCACCTCTCTCTGTATTCCAATCTCTATCCCTCTCTATTTCCACCTCTCTCTGTATTCCCATCTCTCTATCCCTCTCTATTTCCACCTCTCTCTGTATTCCAATCTCTCTATCCTCTCTATATCCTCCTCTCTCTGTATTCCAATCTCTCTATCCCTCTCTATTTCCACCTCTCTCTGTATTCCAATCTCTCTTTCCCTCTCTATTTCCACCTCTCTCTGTATTCCAATCTCTCTATCCCTCTCTATTTCCACCTCTCTCTGTATTCCAATCTCTCTATTCCTCTCTATTTCCACCTCTCTCTGTATTCCAATCTCTCTATCCCTCTCTATTTCCACCTCTCTCTGTATTCCAATCTCTCTATTCCTCTCTATTTCCACCTCTCTCTGTATTCCAATCTCTCTATCCCTCTCTATTTCCACCTCTCTCTGTATTCCAATCTCTCTATTCCTCTCTATTTCCACCTCTCTCTGTATTCCAATCTCTCTATCCCTCTCTATTTCCACCTCTCTCTGTATTCCCATCTCTCTCACTCTTTATTTCCATCTCTTTCCATTTCCTTTTATCTCAATTTCCATCTCTCTTTCGCCACCTCTCTCTCCCCTCTCTATTTCCATCTCTCTCTATTTCCACCTCTCTCCCTATTTCTATCTCTTTTTTCCCATCTCTCCCTCTCTCTCTCTCTCTCTCTATTCCCATCTCTCTCTCCCTATTTCCACCTCTCTCTCCCTCTATCGATTTCCATCTCTTTCCATTTCCTTTTATCTTACCTTCTCTTTATTTCCACCTCTCTTTTCCCACCTCCCTCTTCCTCTCTATTTCCATTTCTCCCTCTTTTTTCACCTCTCTCAATTGCCACCTCTCTCCCTTTTCCCATCTCTCTCTCTCTCTCTCCCTCTCTATTTCCACCTCTCTCTCTATTTCCACCTGTCTCCATTTCTATCTCTCTCTTTTCCTATTTCCACCTCTCTTTTCCATCTCTCTCTACCTCTCTATTTCCACTTCACTCTCTCTATTTCCACCTCTCTCTCTATATTTCCACCTCTCTCTCCCCTTTCCATCTCCTTTTTCCATCTCTCTCTTTCTCTTTTCCACCTCTCTCTATTCCCATCTCTCTATTTCCACATCTCTCTCTCTCTCTCTCTCTCTCTCTCTCTATTCCAATCTCTCTGTCCCTCTATTCCCATCTATCTCTCCCTACTTCCACCTTTCTATTTCCATATCCTTCTATTTCCAACTCTCTCCCTATTTCCATCTCTTTTCCCCATCTCTCTCTCTCTTTCCATCTCTCTCCCTCCCTATTTCCACATCACTCTCTCTATTTTCACCTCTCTCTATTTCCCATCTCTCTCTCTATTTCCACCTCTCTCCCTATTTCCACCTCTCTCTCTCTCTCTAATTCCGCTTCTCTCTCTATTTCTACCTCTCTCTTTTCCCATATCTCTCTCCCTCTCTATTCCACTTCTCTCTCTCTATTTCCAGCTCTCTCCCTCTCTATTTCCCATTCACTGTCTCTATTTCCACCTCTCTCTCTCTATTCCAATCTCTCTCTCCATTTCCACCTCTCTCCCTATTTCCATCTCTTTTTCCCCATCTCTCTTTCTACATCTCTCTATTCCCATCTCTCTCTCCCTCTCTATTTTCACTTCACCCTATATTCCCACCTCTCTCTCTTTCTATTTCCATCTCTTTCCATTTCCTTTTATCTCAATTTCCATCTCTCTATTTCCACCTCTCTCTCTATTTCCACGTCTCTCTATTTC